>NW_009619014.1:129444-156314 GCF_000690535.1 Cariama cristata | reverse complement strand
AGAGAGATAAATCTGTTGTTTGTGCTTGGTTGCTCTGGAATGCGGGCTGTATTCCTTGAGGAAGGTGGGAAGGGATAGTTTTTCCGAAGAGGGATGCCGGTGACTTCTCATATTTCACTGTGAATTGTATCCTAGGTGTTTCTTCAGTCCCTCCGCTGGCGTGGGTCAATCTGTCCCCCTTTTTAAGCTTGAAAGGGGAGCTCTGATCAAAGGCTTGAATGATGTCACTGATCTCTGGTGATTGATTAGGAACAGAAGTTCTGGAGCGTTTTGCATGTCCGCCTTTTCCTTATCACTTCAAATCCATTAGTGCCTCCCCATTAGGGTAGCTTTCAATCAGGGGAAAAATAACCCATGTGCATATATTATATATCTACATGCCCTCCATGTATGTATATATAGAGGGAAAAGGAATAGGAGAGTGTACAGGCTTCATGGTCTGAGTTATAAATGTATTTTTCTTTAATGTCGAAGGAAACCGTGTTTATTGGTCTGTGTTGATACAGGGGGTATTTATTAATTGCTAAATTCTTGGGTGTAGTTCTCCTCTGTTCTTCTGCAGCTACTCTCGCGGGTTTGAATCCACGCAGGTCTCTGTCGTCAGGGGGTTTTTGGCTGCTTTACCTTCATTTGCGGTAGTTTTCCCAGAGAGGAACCATGCCCCTGCTTGTTATTTCTTTGCTGTGCCTGTGATCCACGTTCCGATCCACTGTGTGTGTCAGTGGCTTAGAGATATTTTTTAATTAGAGACTGAAAAATAAATATTTTAAATGTGCATCTCTTGGAGTTCAGAGTTAGCCAGAATGTATGTTAAGCTGTTAAGAGAAAAGATCTTTCATTCGTAAAGGAGGAGCAGTCCGCAGTCCTCCGACTCTCGGTGGTGTGGGAGGTCGGGCCCCGGGGTTTACTGGCGTACATGAGGGTGATGTGCGTGAGCAAGCGGTGCAGGACGTGAATCTGACTTCTCTGCGGTGTAGATGAGGCAGATGGGTGGTGTGGAGCTGGAGTCCATTCCTAAATCTCCCCCTTCTAACAACATACTGTAATTTAAATGAGGAACTTAAAAACTCTGCACAGGCTTTAAAAATCTTGAGTTAATTAATTATTCTGGTAAATAGAAGCTTTCAGTATGTAGGGTAGTTCAAAAAACGTTAATGTTATTTTCGTGTATCTCTTTTCCCCTTTCTTTTTAGTAGGTTGGCTCATTCCCTCCTCTCTCTCTCTCAAATCTCCTTCGCTCTCCCTTCTACTGTTGTGCATTTCACACCAGGAGATGACAAGTCTTGTGATTGCAGCAGAGGCAATTGAAAGAAAATAAAAAGAGAGTTCTTTTTCTCTGGTGCTGGCCCATGAACATACCGTAAAAATTGGATTAGACACACCTAGAGTTGGGATTGATTGCATCTTGAATGGGAAATTAGAACATCTGAAAAATTCTTTTTTGGATGGAACAGAAGCAGAAGAAGGAAAAGTTGGATGGAAACCAGAGAAGAACTGTAAATCACTATTAAAGTTACTTCCTATGGTTTACCATTGGCTGTCAAAGAAAAATGCCTCGGGCTTGTTTATAGCTAATTCCCTCTATAGAAAACTTCAATTTGTGGACTGGCCTCTGAACGGGATTGATAACTCTGTTTATAGACCAGGATGGGTATCTAAAGATAACAGATAATGCAAATGAGCCTTCTTTTGATAAGCCAGGGAAGCAATTATGGATACAACTTGGTTGATGGATTTCTGAGTGCCTTTTCACAGATTATAGATTTATTTTTTTTTTCTTTTTGCATTATAGTTTTCTTAGTGGTGTTAGAAAAACAAAACCAAAGTCATCCGAATAGAGCTAAAAAGATGGAACGGCTGATACGACTAGCTTTCCTACCACTTGTAAACATAGCGAATCAGATTAAAAAAATAAACAGGCAGTCCTTAGCCTTCTCTGGGAGAAATACGATTTGATAAAAATGAGTGTTTAATATTCAATTTACAGTTTCATCCGAAGTGTGTAAACCTAGATGTCCTGTGGGAGTTCACAGCCCGCTCCAACTTTAACTCAGATAAAATGCTCCTCGTAAACTGTCTTCCTACTTTTATTTTCAAATTTGTATTTCTGCTGGAGAGGAGGAGGGCGGAGGCTGGACCCTGCGAGTTGTTGGAGTCTCCCTGGGATGCTCAGCACCCGTGGTGATGAAGCCCTTAACCCTGGGCTGATTCTGCTGCTGGCCATAAGGCGTAGCTCTGCAGAGCGGGCTCAGGAGGTGGCTGGAGTTTCTCAACTCCACACATTTTCCCATTGGAAGTACCTGGGAAGCTGCAGCTCTGGGCAATGTCCCCATGCCACGGTCAGTGTCTTTGTGTCACGGGCAGTGTCCCCGTGCCACCAGCGTATGCTTTCCTTGGGGTTGGTGGGCCTGCCCTGAGGAGCCGGAGCTGCCTGCTCCCTGCGGGACTTCACCCGTTCCGGGGGTCAGGGCTCAGCACGGGGAGCCCGTCTTGCAGGATCCACAGTCAGGCAGGGACGAGACAAAAATTAACCCAGCCAAAGGTGCGCGGCGGTAAGGTGCGTTCGTAGTCATAATTGCATATTGTTCTTTAGTGGGAAGACTGAGCTTTATTTCATTTAAGGCCCCAGTCCACAACTCACTGAAATACTGGGAGGATTTTTAGCAACTTTAACTAGTCTAGGCTTTAAATATTTCATTTTCCGTGTCACTTTCCAGTCTCCTTACTCAGGCCATTGTCTTTTAGTTGGTTCCCTTTAGTGGGACGTCTGGGCTCCTGACACCCTTGATCACTGGATTATAACCTCCATCTCTTGAAACCTGAGATAACTTCTCATGAAGCTGTAGGACCTAATCCTGGAAATAACCTATTTGAAGGCTCTTATGTATGATCATTAAAAAAAGAAAAAAAAAATTACGACTTAGTTCCCATGTGGTTGTAATAATTAAGAGTGACTCCTTGTAGCTGGAACTACTCCAGGTTTCAGGGATTTGGTAAGATAAAAACTTTGCTTCTATCATGAAGCCAGTGGCACAACTGCCATTGACTTGCACGGGAGCAGCGTGGGAATCCTTTTATTTTAATTGATACTTAAATATTCAGTCACAAACTGCTATAAATCTCTTCTGTTTTTCACAGACGTTTTCAGTGCCTTCCTAACGGATCACACCTCTCACTGGAAAGCAAAACTTGAAACCCACACAATTTTGCTTAGAGAAATGCCAGACTGCTAAGCTGTTACCTGAACATTATTTTAAACCTCTGAATGCGTGTATGATGAGTTATTTCTTACCTTCGGAGACTTTTGGCTGAAGAGTTAGAGTGAATGGACATTGGCATCGTTCAAACACCAGGACAGGGACAGGATCACTGCCAAAAAAGCAGGGATCTGGAATCCCTCAAGGGCTTTCTCCCAACTTCATTCATCCCAATCTAAGTCAGTGCCATGTTTTCAAAGTATTGGTCAAAGAAAAATATTTATGGTAGGTTTTACTTAGTATTTTCACTTTGATATGCATCAGCATCTTCTTCTGACAGCGTCCCTGAGCTTAAAATACCTGTTCCATTTTGTTTGCTGACATGATAGAGGTTAATGTTGCATATATAAGAGCGGAAACAATTTAAAAGTCCTATTCTTAGCTTTGAACACTTTCTTTTGATTGTTGAGAGGATAGGGGGAGGTAGGTTGGTTTTGCTGTTTAAATTCCCAAAGACCTTTTTCTTCAGCCATCTAACTTAAATCAGAATTAAAGCCTTGCATATATTTCCTTTGGCACCACGTTTTTTTTTTTTTTCTCCGAGAAATAACCTCAGCGTGAAGGATACCAAAACATCTCAAGTAATAAAAATATTTCAAGGGACTGTGATTTATTGCTACATTTATCTTCAAGGCTCAAAACACATGCTAAAAATAAGCCTAGTCTTAAAAAAAAATAATAATTATATCTGTAAGTGAATAAGAACCTTGAGCAAAGATATCAAAAATTCCACCAGGTGTTTACAAGAGAGGAGCAGAGAGAGAAAGTGAAAGGAAGGAAGGAACGTGGGACCTAAGGGACAAGGAAGGAAGAAAAGGGAGAAAGAAAGGAAGGAAGGAAAGAAAGAGCTCTGCGCTCCTCTGTGGTACTCTCGTTTAAACAGATTTCAAGTGAATTTTTTAGTTATTATAGTTGGACTGAGAAACTGTGAAAAACCTGTATTTTAGCATTGTTAGACAGAAGTCATTGGTGATCATGGGACCAGTACTTGTAACTGCAGAGGTGTAAGAGCTTGTATGTGGCCACAGAGTAGTTGATAGAGAATAACTTAACATGAACTTTCATAATAGGTGAATTTCATAAAACATTGTGTTTCGAACTCCTTATGGTGGGGAACAATGTTACCTTTAGGCATAAACGGTAGCCGTGAAGGGAGAGGAACAGGAGTGTTTTGTTTGAGTGTCCAACCCTAATTTAGGCTCCTACTTTTGTGTCTGCGTTTGGCCAGGCGTACCGTGTTGGGTTGACATCCCTTACCCTTCGAGATCTGTGGGCTCTGTGGGAAGCGAAGGCAAAACCTCAGCCCAACGCAAGAACAGGGCAGGACGTGGGCACAGCGTGGACTGCTGGCTTTTTGCGGTCCTGGATAAGTCAGCCTTACTGGCCAGGCCTCTCTGTACGCGGGGTTGCCTTGAACACGGGCATCCCTCGTACCTGCCGGTCGCAGGCATGGTCTGGCCATATGCAGTATTGCCTTGCACAGATACATCTGGATTTCCAGGAATCTTGGCTGCTGTGGAAACCAAATCCTTGGCAGTCTGGTTGTGAGACACCCCTGTCCTGCAGGATTAAACTTATTTTAACGTGGAACATACCAAACCAATGAGAAATTTAGAGGAATCTAAGGAAAACACTATGTTGTTAGGCTTATATTTTGTTCTAGCAATAAAGAGAGCAGTGAAATCCCTTTTCCTTGGTTCTGTTGGAGGAGTTGCAGAGGGCAGCAGTGTGTACACCTCAGGCTATCAAGCTATAGTTGGAAGGGAGAGCGTTCAGAATTTAGCAACAGTTAATTCTTCTTCAGAATGTGAAGAGTCCTTGAAGTTAGGTGGATGTTAACTAAAGTAAACACAAGCCATGAAGAGGTATGAAATGATCTCACTGAAAATCTTGTTTCCCAGCTTTCTGCCCCTTCAGGTCGTAGATTTTTCTTTTGCTCGTTCTGGAGGTCAGACAGAATCAGTTTCCAACCTGCAAAGCGAGACATAAAAATAAAAATGTGCAGACATTGCAAAGAACGTGGTAACATTGCTCCTTCATCTGTTCCCTTCTCCTAGATAGGTCCATCCACGCTCAGCCTTCTCTTAGAAGGTCTGCAAAGAGTGTGAAGTTGGCTCATGTGACTACTTCCACGTGATCCCAGTGATTCCAGTTTATTTCAGGGAATGGAATTGAAGAGATGGAAGGAGCTGGAAAGGGAAAAGGGGATTCCACTTAGAGTTTACAGTGCTTTTGTTAAACTTTATTTTTTTTTTACCTTTTTTTTTTTAAATTGGTATCTGGTACAACATTTTTGTTTTTTAAAAACACTCAGAAGGCTTCTATTCATAAACACGTATTTCTTTTTGTTTCAGTGCTGGAGATGCCTGCGGGTGACTTAAAACTAAAAGGCACCATGAAGGCAAGGGAAAAGGGGAGGATGTTTTACATTTCAGTGTTTTAGGAAACAAAAATTAGCAAACACTAATAGGTGTCTGTTCTTTCCCATTCTTTATTAAAATGCATGGGATGTGGATCAAATGACTTTATTCAGCGCTCCACATTTCAGCTACCTTGAAATGGGAGACTGCAGGCGGATAAATTCGCTGGAAAGTTGCCCAGTTTCACTGCTGCTTACATAAGCTTGCCTGTATCCTCTGGGGAATACTATTTTGTAACATGTTATATCAAGAAGAGTATCCCTGTGTTCCCTTTAGCTCTGGGATGCCGGAGGTGAATGAGTGATGGTGGTGGTGGTGATGATGATGGCTGGCTGTCTCTCTCTCTCTCTCTCTCTGTCTCCCTCTCTCCTTTCTGGGGTTAACGAAAGGCACTCGCTGGGGACCTTTGCCAAATCAGGGTGCTACCCCTCTCTGCTTTGCTATCATCTGAAAATAACATGCAATGTGCATTACTCACAATAAGCAGTTATGGTTGAGTTATAAATTATTTTGCAATTGCCATGTTTTTGGAATTGCTTAAACGATAGTTAAACTTGTTGTGGAGCCAGCATAATTAAGGATGTTTAAGTGACTCCCTTATTAGACTGCCTTCTTGCTGGGTTTCAAGAAATAAGCCATCACAGCTTGTTTATATGCTGGTATTTTATCTCTGCAGATATCTGTTCAACTCTTGGCCATGCTGTGGTTAAGATGAGATTTGAGGTCTTGTCGTTACCTCCGTTGGATAGCTGTTTGTGTCAAAGGGAAATCCCTGAGAGTTTCAGACTTTTGAGACAAGTACTGTAAATTCACCGTTGGGGCAGATGAGATGGCTGTCCATCTGTAAGCACTGCAGACTGGACCTTCTTGTCTTTGTCATGGTGGTAGCACTGGGAAACATCTGTTTGCGGAGGCAGACGCTTTCTCTTATGAATGCACATACAAATTCCTTGCTGGAACCTGCAAATGAACACATGTTGGGTGCAACTACGTGCGCTCCAATTTACCACTGCGTCCTTCTGCTGGGTTATTCAATGCAGAACCATGAAGTCACGCTCTCAAAAGTCTCTACCAGTAGGTAGTGATCTAGCTTCATTATCTACTGGCCTAATTTATGTCAAAGAATTGCCCTCAGCTTGGCAGTAAACCCTTGCAATTGGGTACTAAGTCTGATGATGCTAGTTATTAGCATGGTACAGTGCTTGTTGAGGGTTGGAATGCCCTCAGGACTCCTGTGTGGCTTGGAGTGACAAGGACAATACATCCTATGGTACATTTCAGAGTGAAAAAAAGACCTGTTAAGATATTTATGATCCATAGAGGCATTTAGCATGAAGGTCCTCTCAGGCAGAGCAGAGAGATGGTCTCCCGACAGGGTAAGTGAGACCTACAGTGGAGCAGATCTGTTGAGGGCCATGCGAGGAGGAGGCTGGGGCGCAGGTTGGATAACGACAGTGGTCACTGAGCAAGGTGGCACAGGTCACCTCGGGGGGTTGTATAGCAAGTGCTTATGTGAACTTAATTTCTTGCTGTCTCCCTAGTAGGGACCATAGAGGGGTCCATTCCTCTTCCTTGAGAAATCCCTTTTGTTCCTTGCCTGAAACCCGCTAAGCTGGGTGGAGGAAATTTCATTGTGTAGCGCTTTCCAAACTGTCACTAATCCAACCTTTTACTGCAAAATTAACTCGAAACGGTGATTGCTTGAAGGACCTGACCTAAAAATCCCAGAGCAACATAATGTAAAATGGTCTTTGGATGCTGATGGGTGTTACTTACACAGGCTGCTACCCTGGAGTCATTTATATCTATGTGTGTTGACGGGACTGGGATGTTGTTTTTAAAATGCCCGTTTAAGAACAGAGTTATTGGTTGGATGAAACTAGAGGAGAATATATTGGCTTCTTTTCATCACAGATGTAAGAGAAGATTTCTCTCTCATGATTTACATGGTCGAATGAGTTAGAATAAAGTGGCAGGTGTCATTCTGAACGCGTGAGTCTGCACTGGTGGAAGCAATCGTTCATATGGCTTTTGCATATGCTCTGGGAGTTGCTGTTAAGTCAATATTTACTTCTCAGGGAGTAAGTGCCAGAGTTGTGTCTGAGAGCTGCTACTGCTGCATCAATGAAAAGAGTTATTCACTGTGTCATCAAGTCTCCTACGGTGCAGATTCCTGGAGTTCTAGAAGTGTTGCGATCATGAGCTTGTGGTACGTAGCTGGAAGCAAAAAAGGTGTTTTTCAGCAACTCTGTACAACTTTCCAGATCATCTATTTACAAAATGTTGCACAGTGGCTCTCTAATGTTTCACAAGCAGCTTGTCGAGTGTTTATCCTTTAGGATCTTCAGCACCATCAAGGAAAGCTTATGTCTGTTGGCATCACTGAACTTTTGATTAGCAGTTTTGTTTTGTTGGGTGAGGATGATGGGGGAGCCAATTTGGAGCTGTTTTAATTAGTAGCCTTTACACACAGACTACACTTGGGTAGGACTCCCTCCCAGCAGAAAAGCAGCAGGCTTCACTGAAGATGACAAAGCTCTGATACGAGGTAGGATGTGTAAGACAATTGCAATAGGGTTTTCTCTGAATGCTGAGGAATGCTTTAAAAATGCTCTTTTCGGTATCAGATCACCATTACCTTCACAGGGGACCCAGCTGTGCAGCATTTATGCAGAGAGGTTCTCTGTCAAGGGTGGGAGCAGGCAATCTGGAGGTGCGGAGGTGTGCTGCGGTGGCAGGCAGTGCTGAGCACACCTGCCATGCGTTTGAGTTGTTGCCTAAAAGCACTGCACTCCTCCCTCCTTTGCTTTCTGCAGAAGGTGCCACCACTTTGCACGTCTGTGGGAGGTAAGCTGGGGGTTACGCAGTATTTAACCTCTGACTGCATTTCACGGGAAGCTTAAAAGTCTTCTGGGAAAGAGGCTGTGGTGTGAGGCTGCTTGTGTCTTCTCCCTCTGCCTATAAAACCAGGTGGAGCATAACCTTCTTGGAAGCTGGAGACTTCTGTGGAGTTCAGGGCCTGATCTGTGGTGTATTGAGGTCAGTACCTTCCTAATGGGCTTTGGCTGAGTCCCTGTGAGAACAGGAGCAATTGGCCCACGGAAAGGATGCTAACCCATTTTTCATGCTTGCCTCCTCTCCACTGAAGGAATCAGTGGGGAAAAGCATGACTCTTAATGACTGCTGATTATAAATAATTAGGAGTCATTCAACATTTAGGCTAACATATTTAGATTGTGATGTGTTTTGCATTTATTAAGTGTTGGCTGCTCTCCTGTGGCTTGGTGTCTTTGCTTTGGATCCCTCAGCAGTTCCTTTTGTAAATGCTGGGGGTTAGTTGAGAAGATGGGCCCCCAGTTTGAATGTTTGGCATCCCATGGAGGCTGCTGTGTGAGCCCCTCTTGCTATTGGGAAGTGTTGAATTTTATCTTCAGTGCTTGCGTTTAGCTTAGTTAGCTTTTGTACAGAGTGAGAATTATTAGTCTATAGGTGATGCACAGCAGAGAGCTTCAATAATTCAAAAAACATTGCTTGTGCAAACACTTAACACACTGAAATGTAGTAAAGCCAAGGATTTTTCCTGTGTAGCGTAGGGTCCAACAATGGTCAGCCAGTCCATAGTGCAGTCATGGTGCACCAACCGTGCTTTTTTACATAACCGTGAGTGTATCTTTCCTTCTTTGCAGATCATGTAACAAAATGATAACAGATGAATCTAATAAATAGTCTGGCAGGTACTTTCATGTGCTGTTTACTGTAAAATAAAATTAAAACCCGTAGCATATGTTAGTTTTTCAGGGGAATAGGTGAAAAAAAAAATAGAGAAACACCTCAAAGGCTAAATGTTAGCATTTATATGTACCAAAGAGAATTTTTAACAGACAAAGAAATAAAAAAAGTCTGGATTTGCACTTCAGAAATGGTATTGTCTTCATCCAGTTCATAAATGTGAAGCTGAGGTGAAACTACACAGTTAAACTGTGATGTGACAAAGGCAATGTATAACCTCTTTAAAGTCTATATAAATCAAACCTTTAACCTACTGCTTTTAAAAGGGAATGCTTAGAGGATGCTTTTGTATAACTTTTTTTTTCCTATTCCATTTAAATGTAGATTTTTAAGGCCTTTAGTATAGTGGTGCATCTTTTGCAATGAAATGTTAATCTTTTGTAGCAACTTGGTTGGAAAATAAAATATTTAGTGCTGTTGTATATTGAGCCCACATTCCTTATGTACGTGCAGGCTCTCTACTCTTTCCTTCCTCCCCTCCATCAGAGTTGTAAGGAAATATTTCAGTTAATATTTGAAGAGCGGATCTGTGCTTTCTATTACTGCTAACCTGGCTTGGTTACGTTTCTAGCAGACTGCTAGTAGAGGAGCATAGTACTTGGGTGACTGAATGTAGTTAATGTCCAGGATGGGTCCCTTCCCCCTTTGTCCTGTGTTTCTGAGTAGAAAACAACAATTTTGGCTATCTCTAGGTACGTTTCTTTGCTGAGCAAACTTGTGATGTTATTGGAAATCTGGGCTTCCATTTCCATTGATTACAGTAGTTCTCAACCAGGAGAGACAGCGGCATCGTACAGTCACATGGGTTCCTTGGGTTTTGGTTTGTAATGCTGTAACCAAAATACCGTAACCTGTCTGTCCTGGAACGCGCGCACACTGCTGTTAGGAATTGGGTTATTTGAGCGTGTAAATCTAAGTGTTTGCCCTGCTCACAGGTTGAGGGCTTAGATAATCGGTTCAGTTACTTACCAAATCTCTTTTTTTTTTGAAGTTTGTATCTTTTTGAATAAAGAATCATAGAGAGTAAATGTTATTCTTACTAACACCCCATCATAATGAGCCTAAACTGATTTCCTCTGGTGTAATGGGTCAGAGTTTGGTCCAAGAGGAATACTTGTTTCACAGAAGTCATATTTCATTTAAAGTATGATTGTTAATTTTTGTCAGATCTTTCTTGTTGATTTCTTGATCTTTCTGGATTATTTTTTTTGACTACTTTGGTTTTGTGTGGCTTGATAAAAGCCATAATGATTGGGATATTGTAACATTAGACTGAGTTAAACTGAGATTTCCACAATACCTTAGACTTCACAGTACAGAGACGATCTTTCTTGACGTAAGGCTTTACTTCAGCTGTGTCTCTTGTGTATTTTTTTTTTTTTAAAGGCTTATGGTAATAAAAGAGGTCAGGAGTCAGTCTGTCACAGAATGGCGATGTGGGATTAAGGGCGTAGGGTCTGCTTTCAGTGAAGTCCAGAGCACAGATTTGGACTGTGAGGATGAGAGAAGCAAGGCAGATTGTCCAGTATTCATGTGTTGGCAGGCATTTAGTGTGGGGTTATACTTTGTGTTTTCTAAAGTCTGCTTCCACCGAAATCAGGGAGTTTTCCGCAGCACAAACAGAGCTGCGTCAGCACACGCAGCCTGATGATCCTTCTCTTCAAACTTCGCAATAGCAACTGCTCTGGAAATACTCACTGTGTGTTTATTTTTATCTCCTTTTTAACACAGGGGGAAAGAAACCCCACCAAAACCCGAGGGGACTAGGTAATGAACGCTTTGACACCTTCTAAACTTTATCTGTTAAGCTCTTGTCCTGAACACAGTGCTGTCTTCCCAACTGCCCCAAGCGATTTGCTGCAGGCGGATGGTGCTGTGTGAATGCAAACCAAGCTGAATGCTTGAAATCAAAAGGCAGATTGCGTCCTTACATTTGGTGTGTAACACACCCCAGAACACTCAAGGTTACCTCCTGTGGGGGTGGTGGTAGTAAAGTTTTCCACTTTAGAAAACTGTGCCAACCATGTTCAGTCGATCTCATGGTACCACTATATTACACTGGGAAGTTAAAAACCAAAATAATGCCAGGTGTTTTCACTTTAGTATTTAGCAGGAAGCTAGTATAAATATTTTCTGATTTTAACTTTTTTTTTTTACCAGTGTCTTCTAGTTCTGCAGGAATCACCAGAGCACCAGGAAAAACAAATCCCTGGCTGTTGCCTGTGTGGACTATTTGTCCCCCACGAGAATCACTTTTGGGTGGAATGAACAGGCTGAGCAACCCGTTGCTGTGTAGGCTTCAGATCTTATTTTGTCCTTGTGAGTCCTGAGGTTTTGGAAGAATCTGTGTTCCACAGCTCTCTGAGGAGGAGGTGGTGTTTCTTGTTCCATTGTGCTGAGAATTTTACTGGGAAGCGTGGACTGAACTTCTTCCATCTGGTTTATTACAGTGCAACTACAGGTCCATTTGTCAGTGACAGGGTATTTTTAATGATATTTTCTTAGTTTTATAACAAGGAATCTTGGTCTGCAGACCTGAAAACAAAACAGTGAGCAGTAACCTGCGAGAGTCCAAATTAAGCAGGCAGTGCTGTTATATCGAGGTACGGCAAGAGCTGTTGTGCTGGAACACAGCAAGGGTCAGCCTGGATGCCGACAGGGAGTGACTGGCATTAGCGAAGAGTGGCTTAGCATCTAAGTGAATGATAGCATGCCCTGGGAAGACTTTATTAATAGGGTAATTTTTGTTCATGAGACTTCATGAAAGTCGCTGAAGTCACAAGTCGACAGCAAGACCAGTGCCCCCCATTGATCATAAGCCAGCCCAGGTGAGGGGAGAATTCCTCTCCTGGGACCGTGCTCGTTCAGACGCTTGGATCAGTTTTATCTTGGTGTTGCTTCACTGAGTGACTCCTCTTGGTTTCTGTTGGTTTGGAGTGAGAGTGGAAACCGAGTTTTCGATGTTCAGCTTGAGGCACTTTGTGTGGTGTGCCCTTTGGAAGTGCTTTCTGAGACCTTCCCCAGGACTATCGGAGGTGGGATCCTTAAATTTTTCAAAACAATTGTGATTTGATCTGGCTGCAGTCGGCTCTACCCGGCCTTTCAGTCACCGAGCACAGCTTTACAGGGCCTGTAAATGTTGTTTCTTCATTTTATTGCTCAGAAGCAATTAACTCTTACACTAGCCAGATCTTCTTAAAAAAGTCACTGTTAAATATTAAGCTGTCTCTTACGGTTTAAATGAGGCAGCCTTGTTTTGTAGGGAGCAAGAGCTGGAGACCAAACCGGTTGCAATCTGAGTCTGATCAACGTGGTATGTGACTCAGGTCTTTATTCTTTCAGTGCACGTTATTTTCATCTGTAAAGGGAGGATTATATATCTAACACTTAAATCTTCTTCTGTTTAGGAAGAGTTTGACGTACGGAGGGTTGTTTGACATAGATGGTTAAGATGGTACCTTGATGGGCGTGTGGCCTGTTGTCCTGCTTCCCGGAGGACTTTGCTTTTACTGTGAAACCAGGTATCACACTGCTTCACTTCACCAGAAAAATGAGCACTTTTTCCTTTCCTTACCCACCCTTGCAAAAGGAAGAGGAGAGAAGTCGGGACAATAAAACCAATTTGCAGTGGTTTTGGCTGGCCGCCTGCAGGCGGGAGGATCTCCTTAGGCTCTCGCTCCCCACTGACTGGAAGCAGTGGCTAATGCTGTAGATGTTCTTCTGCCAGGGCAAGGGAGGAGAAACGAGGAGGGACTCTACTGTGTGGTAAGAGTGGTGCAGGAGGTCGATCCTGTGCTCTTCGAAGACAGCAAAGGTAGCAGGCTGGGGTGCCTTTGCCACCGGGCATCTGCTCCCCTGTTTCAGAAAAGGGAATGGACTCCCACCAGTTGGTGGTGGCACCAGCCCAGTTCTGACCTGGGGGATTTGGCTTGGGGCTGTATTCGCTACCGGCTTTGGTTCATCTTCCTGTGCCTGTGCTTTGCAGTCCCTGCTGGGGGCATGGCTCAGTCCTGGACTGGGAGAACTGGGCTGCAGGGTGTTGGAAAATGAAATGGGCAGTAGTGGTAGATGGCAGATGAGGAAACAAAGGAGACTTCCCTACAGGGTAAGGGAAATGACATCTGGATTAAAAAAAAAAAGAAGAAATATTTTATTAGAATGTGATGGGTAGAAGGTAAAACAGCCAAAGAAAAGCTAAAAATAAGTGATAGATACCTAGGAGAAAGAGAGCAAATGAGTAGAGGAAGACAGACTTAAGCTTACAAGGAAAAGAAAGATAAGCATGTGAGTGTTTTTTGGGGAAAGAACATCTGTGGCGGATCAAAAGCAAAATAGAGAATAGAGTAACAGAACTGAGGTAGGAGAGAAACAAACAGGAAATCCCTGAGTAACTAAAACCATACAGGAGAGAGCCCTGGGCCTGAAGAAGAAAGGAGACAATTTCATGACAAACCAACATAGTGTTGGTTTAACTCAACCCCAGCTTCTAGCCCTGCTCTTCCTGCTGCTCAAACTCAGAGTTTCTTTCTGTCTGATTAATGAAGTAATTCAATACTGTGTGTGGAAAAGAGAGGCAGCGTTTTTACACCTATAGAAAGAGTGATGTCACGTGTTTTGGTTAGGATGGTGAGAGTTACAAAAATAGTCTGTATGAGTGTTTTTAAATTGGAGGAGATGGTGAGATCACAGCTTGAGCTGAAAGGCAGACATTCTGCTGAAGCAGCCTCATGCATAAGAAATGGCCTGTAGAAATTTTTTTTTCTTAAGGAAGTCAAACAAACCTGAAACAAAAATAACTTCAACAAATTTTTTTTATGGTGATCTTCGGGCAGGTCCCAACCGATGACTCTCCCGACAGGAAACCTCAGTTTGCAAGTATTTTGAGAGTCACTTGGGTTCTCATTATCCCAAGTCTACAAGTGATGAGTGGTGTAGCATGTAGTGGTAAACATGGAAGTACAGCAGGATTTACAAAACCAGCATAAATCAACTGGTGTTGGCTTTTTGGTGGCAGAGTTCCCGGTGGAGTTGCCCAGCAGAGGATGACAGGAGCTGTTGCCAGTGCAGGACGATGCCCTGCTGCAGGGAGGGGAGATAAGGCTGCGTAAGTGGGAGAGGAGGGAAAAACAACACGAGGAGTTGCTGAGTTTTCCTGAATTTGGAACCTTAACTCACTGAGGGGCATGATGTGGACCCGGTGCTGGAGATCATGTGCTGCTGTTCCTTTTTTTTTAATTTTAGTATAGTTCTTTAGATTTCTTTTTTACATTGCACTTCAGGTCTGGTACTTCTGGTCCTTCTCACTAGCCGTTTCTGTTTGTGTATGCGGTGGCGAGACTGGCCTTTCCTATTTCTTCTCCTGCCTTTACCTGCTCTTCGGTGTTCTTCTCTTCCTTGCTCAGTTTTTTCAAGTGACCATTTTGTTCATCATCTTCTGATCTCCCAGCTCAGTATTTCTCCTTGCCAGGTTCCTGTTGTTTCCACCTCTTGTTTGCTCTCCTAATTGTTTTTCTTGGTGTTCTCATACGCTTATTGTGACTTTTCCATTCTCTCTCATTTCCCTTTCCATTTCTGAACTTTACCCCACTTAAGAGTGCCCTGCACCTCTGAGGCCAGTGTCTGCCTTGTCCCCTTCCCCGTCTTCCCTCCGGCCCTCCCCACTGCTCTCTCTTGTGGAGTTGTCCTGCCCAATTTTCCATACATCTCTCAGCCTGCTTGCTTATCTTGGCTTGCTGCTTTGGCAGCATAACCTTACTTGGTTTCAGCAGTACCTGCCTCTGATGCTTGGTATAACATACAGTCACTGCTTGATATAATTGGAGCAGAATTTACTGCCTTCTGTGTTCCTAGAGCTTTCTAGAGCTGTTCTGGAGCTCCGTCTTGTTTATGGAAATGGCAATTCTGGTTTTCTTCAGGTGGGATAGAGATCTATCAAAGATTCCCTTTTTCTGCTACCTATGTAGTGATATTTTAGTTTCCAGTGAGAATCTTGAGCGCTGAATTAACGACGTGACCCCAGTCACTGTGCAGGATGGAGACAATGAAATGGGTGACATTGCTAGTACGTTTAAAAAAAAGGTGGAAGTATGTGTATCAGATTTTTCTTCTGTTCATTCACCATCCCTAAATCCTTCATGCAATTGACAAAATGAGAACTCCTTTGTTATATGTCTGTGTTCAAAAATTGGTTGGGACAAGATAAGGTGATGAATGGATGCCTCAGGGCTCTGATGAAAAGCTGTATTTATTGTTTTAAAAAGTTTTCCCATTTAATGAAAAACAGGCACCACACTAGACTGAGCATGCCCTCAAGATATGCCAACGTACACAAAAGACAAATATCTGTGAATCATATTGCATAAATGGTTGCAGAGACTGGCACTGCAGTTCTTCGTGGATGCCTGATGGTGATGTTCAGAAGCTGTAGGTATGGTGCGGCTTCAGACCTGGTTTAGAAATGAATGTGGTACAGATTTTATTGTTGCAAGGCTTGCAGTGAGCAAACAGTACGTGTTGGTGTGTTGTGTTCATTTATTGATAGCGTGTGTGCCCAAATAAAACTTTCTCTTTTTGTAAACATTTACTTCAATGCCAAATGTTGATACTGAGATAAATGGACTACTTACATGAAGTTCTGCCAAGGCTTATTAGGCTTTGGTTAGTCTGGTAAATTCTGGTCAGCAATTTGAGGTATTGCTCTCATGACTGTGAAGGGGCTGCACTCTGACGTGTGGTAAAGATGCTGCAAAGTTTGGCACGTGCGCAGAATGTGTTTAAAGGCGCAATGAAATATTATTTCCTATTGTCACGTCCCTCACCTATATTTTGCCTGGCGCTCTGTTCTCCTCGTCATTTATTTTGATCTGCTAATCGGTTGCTATTTTCCAGGTGAAGCTGACAGGGAAATTGTTAATTCCTTTCCTGAAAGTGTCCTGCCCTTAAGAACTGAGAAAAGCTACTAGAAATATTCCCCAAATAAAATAAGGATTTCCTTTAAGACCACGTCCAGGTGTGGAGCAGCTTTCCTCTCATTCTGTCACCATCCTGGAGGCTGATTTGGGCTAAGTTAGCAGGGAAGCTGTTAGCTCTGAGGATCTCGGATAGGAATATGGTCTGTTGAACAGGTCATCTTATTGACGTGTCAGTACGGCAGGCGTTGTCTGCAGGTACAGCAGTGGCGAGGGGCACAGCAGAGAGCTACGTGAAAGCCAAAATGACTGAAGTGTACGGTACTGAACTGGGCTGGTGGTGCTGAGTGCCTTCTGTCTGGGACCGGTAGCAATGATGGGGTCTATGTGGTTTATAAACAGAAATGATACAGAACAAATGTGTCATGGTTCATAAACTGTTACCTCCAGATTCCTTGAACATGATGGTGAACACAGTGTAATTAACTAAAAGGTACGTGAGTCTACATGTGTGTTATCCTGTGGTGTAAAGCTGTGAGAGGAACTCCTCTGACTTCTGTGCTCTCACATTTCTAGGAATGATACAACTCCACAGTAACAGGTCAGCCCTTACTCTGACATACAAAACATGGAGAGTTTCTCCAAACTGAAATTGGAGTATTTTCGAGAGGTCATGCTGTAGTGTTTGGAGTAGTTTCAGAGACAGAACAGTTCTTCCTCTTTCAGCTTGCTGAGACTCATCATAAATTCAAGAAATAAAGGAGAAACCAGTTCCCTTTTTTAAAAAAAACCTTCAAGTTCTTCCCACAGCTACCCTCTGCAGCCTGGATGAGGTGTGTGTGGGAAGAACCGCCTTTGGTTTTAATGGCAAGAAGGGGAGTAATGACACGTGTAACACTATGAGTTACTAGTGAGGATCTGATATCTCGCTGCTTGTGCTTGTTAGTGTGACTTTGGGAGGCAAGGAAACTGAAGACATGATTTCTGTGGAATCCATTGAAATAGTTTAACTTAGTATTTTACAACATTGATTTAACTGACATGGACAGAATTGTATTTAGTTTGCGTTGCGTGTGCTGCCTCTGTGTACTCATAACATTATAATACAGGTGCTAGTGATTTCTCTGTGCTGAAGTCTCTAAAAGATGCGGGATTATTCGCTTGTCCTCTGTGAACCTCTAATGGTGTGGACAAAGTGGTATCTGTGTGTCTGGAGCAACTTGAGTGTGACTTAGTCATTTGTATTTAAATGGACGGCTCCGTAAATATTTTCTTAGTCCCTACCAGATTATTTCCAGGAAAAACTGGTGTGCCACTGCTGATCAGCTGATCGTCCTCGCCGCTGCTTTTCTGACTGGTCACATAATGCTGGCTCCTTGCTTGCTTGAAGCTGCTAAAATGCATTAGGCACAGCTAGAAGATGCATGTAGTTATTTTTTTTTTGACAGATAATTTTTGTAGTTGCTGTCATGCTGTTTTATGTAAATATTAAGAATGTTGGATTCTAAGCCAATCTAATGACTAAGTTCTGAGCAACCTCCTGAGAAGTTTGAGGCGCCCTGCTGTATTTTCCTTTGACATGAATGATTTCTGGGTATGTGAGTACTTTTGTGTGTGGTGTGTGTTTTGGTTTTTTTTGATACTCTGAGGCGACTCTTTAGCCTGTGTCAATCAAATACACATTCTTTGGCTGTCACCTGGACGGTGCTTACTGTGTCAAGCACAAGACTTGATGAAAACTTCCTTTTTTAAAGGATCAGGCTGTACATTTTGTTCTTCACCCAAGAAGGTGGAAAAGTTCTCTAAGTGGAAGAATAACAGTACAGATGTTAAATGAAGAGGTATAATATTGAACAGATAAAGATATGTGCTTTCTTTTTGGTTTTTTTCAATGTTTAAGATGTTCTTTCAAATGGGGATCTCGCTAGATGATGCTGTTTTACCTTGGCATATGTTAATAGCTGCCCTGAACCCACTTATGCTCCAGTGCAAGGAGAGATTTAATGGTGCGTAATCAACTCTTGCCAGATGCTTAACAGTGCAAAGCCTTTAACAATTTCTACAGGAAAGGTATAAAACAAAACATTTGGATTTTGGATACAACTGCTCCATCTGACTTGATAAAAATTGATGCAAGAGCAGTTGGCATAAAATGTAGACTGTTCTGAACTAATATTGACCCAGTATATCAAGCTAGTATGTGTCAGAGAAACACATGAGGTCACACGGAGTAAACCCTGATCTTAAAAGCATTGCATCTGGACCAAGAGTTTCTTTTGCTTTTTAGCTTGCCAAAAGGTGTAGGGCTTAGTTCGATAACAATTTTTACTGCCACAACAGAGGGAGACTTTTTTTTTTTGACCTCATGGGCTCTAGTAGTTTGAAGATGATGTTGAGTGTTTTGAGTGGGGTTCTGACAAACTGCAACTGCCAGGGTGTGATTCCAGCCCGGCCACTGGTAGCGTAACGTCTCTGCCTCGGTGGGCACTACTCCAAACCTGGGGCCCTGGGGACTGCTGATGCTCAAAGGCATCCCTGGAGCTGACTCCCAGTGTCTTACTGGGAAAACCTAGAGGTCTTGCAGAACCTTCTGCTGTTGGTTGAGGGATCCTCAGTGCTGAGACTTTGCTGTAGAAAGGACGGATCTTTATCCCTCACCATTAAAGTGGGCTTTAGTAAGACGTGAACTTCGTGTATCCATAACCAGGTGATGTATTGTCCCGGAAGCTGACATGGCAGACTAAAATCATATTCTGTAGTTTGCTGTTTTGCTTTAGTTCTTTTCGGGCTGGGAAGTGAAAGGACATAAAGAAGAAAGAAGGGGAAGTAAAAAGAGAGAGTTTATGGGATAGTACCGGTTAAAACTCTTCCTCTCTAAGCCTTATTCTCACATTGGTCCAGGTACTGCAGTATCCTGAGTGGGAGTACACTTATTCTAGCCTACCTGTGGTTTCTTGCTTATTGGCATGCTTCAGGAATGTTAGGAGTATTCTGACTTTTTTCCATCATTCACAAGAGTCTCACATTTCTGCAGTTACTACTCATACTTCAAAGAAGCAACACTTCAAAGTGATGTCCTTACGGATATTGTGACACCAAACTTGCTCTTCCTTTAGCCTCAAATTTTGTCTTTTTGATTGCGAGAAATGTTCATCTGCTAATGAGGGATAGTGTCAGTGCCTTTAAAGAAGTCCTCTGTTGAACCCTGCCTCCCTCCTCTCTTGCCATCTAAGTTACAACTTCTGAGAAGAGTTTATAAGCAATGATGTGGTTTGGATCCTGAGAGCTAATGAAGGCCAGCAGCCTAGGAACTGCACAGATCTGTTTTCTGTTACGGGATGGTTGTGCATTTATTTTGATGGGCTGCTGTAACCCTCCTGTGTCTGGTTTGGGCAGTTCTCTCGCCCAGTTTTTTGCAGTGAGATATTCCAGTCATGTCACTGGTCTGCCTGGGCTCTGCCTTCTGCTAAAGGCCTCGGGGGTAGCTGGTCAGATATTTCCAGAAACGAGTTGAGGAAAAGCACAAGCGGTTTAGCCAGGGCCCTTCTGAATGGTGTGTGGATATAGCTTGGTTGCTTGTTATCATCACAGATATGCCGATGGTCATCTATTTTGAAAGACATATTCTTATATGGACGAGACCTCAGACTTAAAGACTGGAAGTAAAACATCAATGATGATAACGTCTGTGGTATACAGTTGTGTGCAAGCCTCATAAGATGGTGACCTTGTTTATTTCTATCTATTCTGAGAGGGAAGAAGCATCGTTTGGTTTGTAGTCCTGCCAGGAGGTGTATGGTACCCATGAAAACAAGGGTGCTGTTGTGATGCTTTGTGTGCGGTCATGTCTGGGCAGCTTGGCCGTGGGAGGAGGAGGTACGGGCAAAGGTTGGAAGAATGTGCTGCATGCTCTTATTTTGGATGGATGGACAGATGAAAAAGGTTGTTAATGAGAGAGCTTCAGGCTTGTCATTATTTAGTACGTGCCTTTTGCTGGGAAAACTGGATGCTTCAGAGAAAGTCATTGTGATCGGTATAGTAGCAACTATAGAAGTACCAGAGTGGGAGGCTTTCAGAAGACAGTAGGATATTGATGCCAAGCTGCGATAACGAAGGTCTACGTTAAGATTAGATAAATGGCTGCTGTCTGTAGCCCCACAGTACAGCCTCTTCTTGCCGTGCTGTTAGCAGGGCCCAATTAGCATCAAATAACTGGTCTGTCAGAGTTGGGTGGATACATCAGACCTTTTTGTTGGAAATTACTGGCTTGTAGTTGTTGTTTTGGCCGTTTCCAAGCTTGTTGCGCTGTATGCAATTGTCACCAGGATAATGCTGGATGCCGTCACTGTGGCGTCTTTTCCTCTTGTGGGCATAGTTTTTGGAGTTTGTTTGTAGAGCGTTTCAACGTCAGCTCCTTTATAGACTTGTCTTCCCCATCACCCTTCTTGTCTTCCACCGCAGGCTGGTGCTGCTGGAGAAGGCCAGTGCCACGTAGAGAGCTGGGTAGCCCGAGTGATTAGTTGGATTTCTTCTTTGCTGTGTGTCACACCACCCCCGGTGCGCTGGTTTTATACAGCAGAGAACACTTTTTTGCCCACATTTGCATAAGCTGCCCCCCAGATCCTGTTATCTCTCTACATCTGTTATGTTCTCAGTCACTATTGGGTTTCTGCCAGCTGCGTTTATCCTTAATATTGGCAAGATGTAACTGCTGAATCAGTTTTTACACATTTTTCTATGCAGATTTCTTGCCTCTTCCCCCTCCCCCCCCCCATTTTTCTTGCCTCTCCCCCCCCCCCCGCCCCCTGTGTGCAAAGTGGACAAATAGCGTTACTAGTAATCTGGACTTTGCATAGCCGCTTACATGCGTGGTCAAATTCCCTAATGTATTTGAAACCAAGCTGAGGAAGTTGGGAAGGAAATGAAAACCTTCAGAGCCAGTTGTTGGAGTGGGTGGACAGTGCTGTGTTATATTGGAGGTGTGAAGCACGAAAACCTGCGATATTTCATTTGTTAGCTTTGCTTAAAATCACTAGGAGCTCTTCTTTGAGTGACTGTATTGCCTTCAGGATGGCAGAGGAAGGGGTGATAGGGCAGTGGGAAGGAATTGTTTGCTCGCATGCTAGCGCTTTATATTTTACTCAGCAGTGACTTTTTGATAAGGGGGGGAAAAGGCAAGTAAGAAAGGGGTGGCGAATAAAAGGAAAAAAATGGAATAAGGAGAAAGGTGGCAAAGTAAGCTTGGAGGTGGAAGGTAATGCAGGTATTCTTATCAAGTTAAATTCAGTCTTTGTCAAAGTACTTTTCTGCTAGACACAAAGTTCCTCAAATGCTGTTTGTATAAAAATGAACAAATTTTCACAAGTTTATGTAAGGCTGTATTTTTACCTGTTGGCTCTTGTGAAGCCATTCTGGTTATGCATATGGTTAGAGAAACAACTTCCTACTTTAAATACCCACATTCAATCTACATTAAAAGCAGGAAAAACTTTGTTGTTGTTAGTTCTCATAGAAGCCTTGATATGTTTACTAACAGGAAGAAATGTAACTCTGTTTTAAAGGAAAAATAGATGCAAGCCATATGTACTGTGCACGGAAGGAAGCATCTAAAATCTGGTTTGAGTAAAGAACTGCTCTGTGATCTCTTTGTGGAGCTGAAGGGAGAAGTATTTTTTTTGTTAACAATTCCCTTGTCCCAATTTTGTTCTGTGGTTGATTTTCTCTCCAGATTTGTTAGCTGTTAAGAGACGGTAACAGTGTTTTAAAACTTATTATCCCTCAATGGTAAATACAGCCTCCCCCAAGTTTGAAATGAGACATTTTGGCAATGCAAGTTAAATTTCAAAAGATGAAATCTAAATGTATACCAGCTACACACAAACGCTTGAGAATTTTTCATGGCTTAGTAAGGTTACCCTTTGCCTTATTTGCAAACACCCACAGTTACTCGCTCACAACAGTTCTTCCACGATTTTGTCTCCCAGCAATGGGCTGTTTCAAAGCAGTCTGAAGTCAAGCTCTGCAAGTAAAGAATTCTAGAGGATTTTTTCCTGCTTCTTATTTCTACTCATGTTTCTCTGACATGGAGATTCTCCTGACTGTATAAGAAGAAAGACGAGGTGTGATTTTTAATTACTCCACTGCTTCAATAACTCATCTGGGAACAGTGACAATTAATTGTACTGTACAGTTCATCAATCTCCACTGGATCCTAGATTTAAAAAAAAAGTGTTCTCGACAAGATAGGCTACATGTGCCTTTCCTTCTCCATGTGATCAGGAGACCAGTGGTACCAGACAGCCCCCAACTCAAGTGATGTTCACCAGTCATTACTGGGGGTAACAGCGATGGAGGTAGAGGGAAATACTTTAAAGTTTACAACCTTTTGCTGTCCAGGCAAACTACCGCTGCAGCAGTGAGGGGAAGGCGCATTCAAATGAAAGTCAGAAGGGAAAGGTGCATATTTCGAGTCTTGCATTCAAGAGATGACTTTTAAAGCATTAGTGATGCCAGTTAAACATGACAGCAAAGGGGATTTCTTGCACTTCCCTTGTGAGACTCAACCTTGACTGAGACCTCACGATGTTTACACTTAATGGGCAGCACACCATTTTTTGCAAATGTAGCTGTATGCACACTGGATAACTGATGCTTAAATACGGGCTCTCCAGTAAACCTCCAAGAGACTCGGTGCAGCCTGAAAAACATTTTTGTGATGCCCTTGAAGGACCCATTCTGAGAGGCCTCGCTTTGCTCAGTTGTGGATATACATCTGATAACGGATGGTTCCTGCTGTGGAGGGTTTAGAGTCCGAAGAGCCAAAACAGATACAGGCAGACAGATGGAGAAAGAGTCAGGGAAGTAACTGGCTACACAAGACTCGTGGAGATCTTGGTCTCTTGCATCTCCAGTCTTCTGTGCAGGCACAGACTGATACTGGTTGTTCACTAGGACACACGGGGTTTTGAAATTCAGTTGCTAAAGACAGGGTAGGTCAGTAAATTGTCACTGCAATTACTTAGTAATGCTACCATCCATATTGTTTTAGGCCTTGGCTTTCACATGCCCAGTTTGAGGAGACTCTGAAAGTTTCTGATGGATGTGCGGATGTCTATGGCCTTGTCAACGTTCAGAACCTTTGCGTCTCGGGCACCAAGGTGTCTCTTCAAGTGAGACATCTGACCCAAAGAGCGTTTTGGGCAATGGGGCTGCCTACCAATCTTATAAAATGCCTGTTGTAGCCTTACTGGTTATAAGGCTGAAAGTGTTGGGTGTTCTCTTTGGACTTTAGAAAAATACGGCTGTATTGATTTGGCTGTGTTATCTTACCTTTGCGATTGTAGCTGATAGCTCTTTATTACAAAATGGTAGACTATATATTTGATTAAAATAAGCAATCCAGCTGAGAAGGCGTATTATTCACTTGTAGGAGTGATATTGTTTGGTTGCTGTTTCAGTGTTGCTGTTCCAGTTTTGGAACTTGTTGGCTGGCATCTTTATTTTAGCCAGTGTGAGGGTGATCTGGTCTGTCCCAAGCAACCACATGTATCACTGGGACTTATGTTTTCCCAGTAAAGATCAGATGAATCATTTGAAAGTTATAATTATGCACTGCTCGTCAAATTTCCCTGCAATATTTGGTTGCTGTAATGAAAATAGAGAATGAAATTTGTTAGCTTCAATTCAGCTGCTTATGTTACTGAAAGATTAAATCAGACCAAACAGTTGCAGAAGTAAATTGAGTATTGAATGCACATATTGTTATTACTGGATGGCAGAACAGTACCTTCTACAGAAAACTGTGACAAAACACTTTGCGTTCAGCATATTTCTGAAAGTTGGGAAGTGGATTCACCTTACCTGCCTTTATCTTTCTGAAATGTGGATGTCTAACTGGTGTTAATCGTCTGGGTGATCTATAGTCAGTGCTGTACGTCCAAAGGATGAGTCCTTCCAGTTTGAAGTAGACTGAATCACTGTCTGGAGGTGTCTTGTCTCAGCTGATGGTAGAAGGAACCTAGACAACTAGACTACGTTAGGGTTAGGTGAGGTGGATCCTACTTTCTTGCTCTGGCTGTATGAACTGGTATTTCTCTGCTTCCATAGACTTAACTGCAACTGTGAAAGTTGCGGGGATAATTACTCCTTGGGTATTATCTTACTTTCTCCTGCGAAGCATGCAAGTCATTACATTCAAGGAATATTGTTTGTACCACAAAATCAGGAATGTCAACATGGAATTCTCTCTGCCTGTGCATTATAATGCTGTTTTTAATTGTATGATCACATGCATTCATTCCTTCCTAGTGTGGTGGCCTGAAGAAACAGGACCTAGGAACCTGCTTGCGTTCCATTAAAATTTTAATTACTGACTCCTCCTCAGTAATGAGACAACTTGCTGGGCCATAGGTGTTTCACTGATTTAAGGTGTAATTTGTTCCCAGCTTCCTCTGGGCCCCCTCCTGCCGTTGTTTACTGCTTGTAACTCCCACTGAAGTGAGCGGTGGTCGGGTCTGGTGGAGGAGTGGAGAAGGCCCTCTTACCAGGAAACCCAGCTTCTGATAGATAAGTCTGACGTTTCTACAGCCATACTCCTCCTATTCTATGAAGATGACTATGATCACTTCTGGACCACGCTTTTAATTACTAGCCTTCGTTAAGACTGCGCATGTGTAGTTTTCCTCGTTTCCAGTTTGTGACAGACTTTATGGGCAGCCTGGCAAAACAGACTCGATAGTCAGTCTCCATCTTCATGTCTGCATATAGTTTTGTGAGGGGCTGACAAGCCCGTTGGGTGTATGAAAGCATTCCTCTGTATTCTCTTCCTCAGGGGTTCAGGGGGGCTGTGGAAAACGACAGCTGCTTTGTCCTCGGAAGAACACTCAACAACTTGCAGACACGATGGACATCTTTAATTGTCCAGATACTGCTGTAGTACACAGAACAGCGTGTAAATCTGTTGCATTCGGGTGCTGCAAGTTGTAAGATTTATCCTGGAAATTGCTCTGAGTTGCATCCCTAGTCAGCAGCTCTGTTCGAAACACAAAATTTATGGACCTTCCTGGGAATTTCTTCCAGGGCATGGCTTTCTGTCTCGGTTCTCTGGTGTGTAGTAAGATGCTGGCTCTGAAGGCTTTTCTTCTGATGGGATACTTACTGCACCTTACTCCTTAAGTACTTTCTCGTATGATAAAGAGAAATCACGCTGCAACCTCGGTGTTAGGCTGGTAACAGAGCTTCTCTTCCACCAGGGTGCCTTTTTTTTACTTTTTTGGATGGAGATCTGGTATAGAAGCTCCTGCCTCAGACAAAAATGGCTTAATCCAACAAGTGGGTTTGAAAACTATGGAGAGTAGATACCAAACTCTTTTCTGCCTTCCCTGGATAGTTGTTCTACAGCCTCGTTTCCTTCGGAAGTGAGGCAAAAGGAGGATGTGACGTGGGAGGAGAGCAGTCCCTCCGAGTACGGTTACGTACTACGGTGTGTTGTTCATTGTTTTACTACCGCATCACAGCATGCATCCTGGGTTTTGTCCTGTTAATATGAAACATTAATAGGGTACCAAAAATGCTAGGAATCCGGACTTAAGTAGCTCTTTTTTTGCCTTCTTCCCATTGACCCTGAAGCTTATACTTGGTCCTGTTAATATGAAACATTAATAGGGTACCAAAAATGCTAGGAATCCGGACTTAAGTAGCTCTTTTGCCTTCTTCCCATTGACCCTGAAGTTTATACTTGTAACTTGAGGTGCGTAAGCTACGCTAGTTGAAGCCCTAATGTGTTGTCCTGGCTAAAGTTGTATGACATTTTTTGAGACAATGTGTTCTGAGAGTCTTGCGTAGACTTCAGTATGAACTAAGCTGGTAAGTTAAGGCATAAGGGAAAGGTAGAAATCCAAGTGTTGTCCAGCCGTCTACCTGCGTATTTTGCAGTGCATTTCTGCAGGAATCACGTTGGCTTGAGAGTGTTAGCTAGCCTCTTGTAAGGTCATGCCTTTAAATTCAGGCCCAGACAAACCTGAATCCAAGTTACAAAGATGGCATGGGAACTGTCTTGAAGAGCAAGGGGGAGCGTGTGTGAATGCTGACAAAAACCTAGGTCTTTGTGGGAAATGGCAAAGGTTAGAAGAAAATAAATATTCTTTCTTACTTAATTTTTTTGATGAGAGAATTTGAAGCTCTGTTGGTATAGGCAGACTCAGATATAATAGTGGTATAGGTGATGGTATATTATACGAGTATGTTATTGGCATCTGTTTACATAATTTCTTTACGCACTTGGATATTCTTTTTTCCACCTAACTGGAGGTATGCAGCAATGTTTATGTAAACCAAAGGGCAGTGATGTGATACAGGCTATGGTTTGCCCCAGTGCGAGGGAATTGCTCTGAATGGGGACATTAAAATTTAAAAAAAAGTATTAAAAGGAAAAGAAACAAATAGAAGGCTTCATGTGTTCAGAAATGTGGACAGATGAATTGTGAAGATGGCAAGAA
>NW_009619014.1:109839-129413 GCF_000690535.1 Cariama cristata | reverse complement strand
TTCCTGCTGCTTGCTTGATCGGCAGCTAGTTGTAAAAACATACAGTGATACCGTGCTTTGAAAAGTCGGTGAGCAAATGCAGGCCATGGCGGAGAGCTCGGTTCAGCTGTTTCTGAAATTAGAGACACCCCTGATTTGTGCCAGTTAGATTGCTGGTTCGAGGCTTTGGTTAATATCAAAAGTAGTGCATGTGCTTTGATGTTAACACTCTTTAATGTCCAAGTTTACATCTTTGTTTCCGTGATTTTTGAAGATAAGACCCGAAAGAGAGGGAAGTACGTAGTTCAGTGCAGCTGACAGTGGTAACCTTACTGCTCTGGAAAAGATTTCTTTTCTAGTCTTTAGAAAGGAGTTGCAACAAGCAAGCCTGATACATATTCTGCTGTGAGAAGGCTGCGGACTGTCGAGTCTTTTTTGCCATGAAAAACCAGCATTTTCTAATGGGAATTTCTTTACAGCTAACTGGTTTTGATGTTACGATTCTGGTGCATCTAGAAAGGCTAATTGAATTTTATAGGACAAATGTGTTAAATCTCATATCCTCTGTAAGGAGGATGTGTTAGTACAACAAATGGTTGTGGCACAGTTGAACAACATTGTCACGAATAACTGTAGAAGTACCTTAAAGTCTTTAGGTTACAGGTTATCTTCTGCTATGAGACTTGTGGTAAAAATAGTCCAAACAATGAGATTCAAACAAAAGTAGTATTTTTAATCAAAGATTTGGCAGTATGATGTGAGATCTATCTGTATTATAGTTCCAAAAGACTATGGTTTCTCGATAAAGGGAAAAAATGAATTCTCGTTGGTGCTGGCAAGAGGGACTTTCTGCCCTGCGCTGGGGAAGGAGAAACATGGCCATTGTTTGGAAAAAAGCTTCTTCCAATATTTAGCAGTCCGTGGAGGATGCTAGTAAATCAACTCCACTGCTGCTATTCAGTTTTTTCTGGAAGCTTATTAAAAGACGTCGTTCAGAACTTAAGGTTGTTTAGACATGAAGAGGGGAAACTGTGTGTTTTAGGTGAGATTTTTCTGCCAATGATGCAACCTTCCTCCCTGTTATATGGGGTAGGCATCATGAATTCAGGGCAATAACACTTTCAAGGTTGATATGTTTGTTTTCTGATTTTTACAAGTTTCAATTTTTTTTCCTTTTCCCTGTGGAGGGACATGGTAAATAGTTGTTAGTCAGTAGTTCCGTATTTGTGGACAAATTGTGGACAACAATTTTACGTAATAGAAATGAGAGGCACTCTGCGTTTTGCAGAATTGGAACATTTAACATACAGGGTGATTTATGGGGCAGCTTTGGGCTGACTGTTTAGCATATTCTGCCTTCTGATCTGACTGAGTATTTTTGTATATAAATCAAATGGACCTTGAATTCTTCCACCATTGCTGTGCTTGTTTGCTATATAAAAATACTTTTTCTCTTGTGAGCGAAAGAAGACAAAGTGGTGATAAGTGAAGTGACTTATGGAAGACCAGGGTGAGATTTGA
Source organism: Cariama cristata (assembly GCF_000690535.1). NCBI lineage: Eukaryota > Metazoa > Chordata > Aves > Cariamiformes > Cariamidae > Cariama > Cariama cristata. The sequence goes on along the minus strand of NW_009619014.1, from coordinate 127,913 downwards.
GGAGCAGAATGATCTTCAACTCCAGAGTCCATTCTCCTGTATTTTACTTGTGCAAGAACTTGGAGGTTCGGTCCCTCCTGACAGTTGCGTGTGAACTGCTTGCAGAGGTTGTGTTTTCCTTTAAAAGATGTTCTGGTTCTTTTTCAAGAGGAAGCACCCTTTCTGACATCAGTTTTGTTTCTTTTTGCCTCACTTTTGTTCAATGCAACAGTGCTGCGCCTTTTTATCGCACGAAACTTGTTAACAGAAATGGAGGAAAATGATCTTTAATTTTGATTCTGCCATGATGGGAAAAGTCTGTGGCATGTTTAGAAATAGTTAGAATTCTTAGTGGTACATTTAAGAGGCAGTTCTACTTTGTTTTTTAAAAATAGGCTCCTTTTAGTAAAATTTGGTAATGATCTTTTGTTGTTGGAGTACTTTCTGGATTGGAATGGATCTTTCTTTACTGGCTGCAGTTTTGCATTCTTTCTTGGCACACAGAAGTGATTATACTCCTGGGCAGTGTGCAGTGATTTACTTTTTTTTATTATTTTGCTTGTTTGTATATAGCCAAGTGAACTTTTTCAGGTGGTTCCCTTTACCTTCTCCAACCTCCTTCCCGTACAAATCGTGCTTATTTAACTTTTTTGGAGGATGAAACTTAGTTTATTTTTCTATGAAACAAATGTTACCTGAGAATGTAGGTAGCCAAAATAATAAGGAAACATTGAAATCTTCTTTTGCCAAATTGTGTGTGGATGAAGCCACCAAAACATGATTAAGAAGTTAAGAATGCTCCTTCTGAGCTGCCATGGCTAGAGTAGTAGGAAAAGAGGATGCTGTTTTAATAAAATTGTTCTGACTCTTTCTGAACATATGAGTGTTTTTCTAACTTGGCTTTATTTCTGATCTCAGGTGCCCATTGTGTAATGATAAATGGAAATATGTAATTGCTTAGGACAGTTATAAGCACTTAAGCACCTGCACGCAGTTGGATTGTTAAAAGCTTGCAGCAATATTCCAGTATCTTTTAAAATGTGTTACACAGCATTAAGGTTAGAAAGACAAATGCAGAAGTAGTCAAAAAAAGTGAAAGCTCAAAACCAATCTTGCCCATCCCTAGAACTCGACAGCAAACATCAGCCGGTAACTTGTTTCAGTCCATAAAACGCTCTGGGTGGTGTGCAGTTCCTCTGCTGTGGGATTGTGTGGAGAAGCCAGAGAAAGCTGGTGTGTCTTGCTTCTTCTCAAAGGTAGCGGGTGAGGCTGATGGCCCCAGCCAGAGGCTGGAAAGCCTGGCCAGAAGTGTGCAGGGGAAGTGAAGGGTGGAGGAGAGAGGCACGGGCAAGGAGGAACCCACCGTCCTGGGAAGGGGAACCCAGAGGCTGTTGAGCTGTAGTCAGTTATCTTAATTCTCCAGCTCCATGTGTTGCAAGCCTTCTCTCCAAAGCTTTTAAGAGTATTCCTTCCCCTGGGTGAGGGGAGTAGAGATCATGGTGTGAAGAATTTGCTCCTTCCTTTCCTTCCAGGCTCTCCGTCCCTCTTTGCCCACCCATGTGCACCCATCCTTGGACCCAGTCTGATCCTTGCGTGTGGCTGGCAGCAGCGTTTTTGATGACTGGAATGTGAAGCTGGTGACTGTGTGAGGTAGTACGGCAGCGTGCATCTCTGCCAGAGCTTGTGCATCCTCCTTAGTGCAGAAAACAGAGAAGAAAGTGAGCAGAGGGGGGAAATCTCAGGTTCGCCTTTGGGAAGGTCAAGCACTTTTTAAGACCTAAGAGAAATGTATTTTTTTTCCCCTCCTTTTGTAAGGAAGTGTCTCCAGGCAGGGAGGACAGCCTCTGAACCTCAACAGGTACTGCATCTACTTGATAGGTAAACAGATGTTTGGGTTCTCAGAATACCAAATTCTTGGGAGAGAAGCAGTCTTGATAAAAGGAATGTGTGATGGTATCTGTGAATTGGTAACTGCATTTTTTTTAACTAAGGCACTGATGTCCAGAAGATCACTCAAAGCATCAAGTTTTTTGGTGTACTGGACTTGAGAGTTTTCGGGGGGGGGGGGGGGTTTCTTTGCTTGAAAACGTGTTTTGCTGTTTTACAGCATCCTTCTCCTGAATTTTTTTTAGAGTGCGGATGAGGAATGTGCAAAGTCTCATTTCTGTGCTCAGGTATCCAGCATGCCTGCACGGACACTTACGTGCAGACATCCATGTGTCAGGCAGAGCCTCACCTGTGGTCAGCTGGACTTTATGGAATGTAAGGTGGAGCTGAATTTGTGAGTGCATGTGACCACACGTGGGTATACATATGTGTATATAGAAATACATATACATCTGCACACAAAAAATATCATATGGCATTCACATTTCTTCCTGAGACCTTGATGAAATCATTGTTTGCAACTGAGATTGCAGCTGCTGTAAATCAGGGCGGAGTAACCCATAACATATTTTTTTAAACAACTGGTATGCTTCAGAGGCCAGAAGTACAGGGATAGAATGGAAACACTGACTCTTACTGCAACTGTGCAAAAGGATGCAGCAATAAATAAATTTCGCAATGAAATAGGTGATATCTGCCATCTGAATTAAAGGGTTGCCATGACTTTGGGTTGTTGCAAGCCGCTTAGCGATTGGCTAATGATTGCATTTGGCAGTTTGAACCCACCAAAGGAAAAAGGGGAAAATATCAACTCTGTTTGTATGCAACACTAATTAAAGTAACTTTTTTTTATTCCGTCAAGGCCAAGGTGTCTGGGCTGTAGATGTTACAAAGGGAGATAGCGCACCAAAGGGTTTATAACTCATCTTTCACTCATTTGTGGCTTCTAAGCATGGCTAATCAAATTTATATCAGGCTACAAACAGCTTTGTGAAACAGCTTTAAGGCCCAGTGTTGCTGCTGGCTTGGTAGAAAGTGACAGCACCACAGAACGTGTCCCCCAGTGTCTGAGTGAAATGAGGCAGTTACCCTCAGATAGGCATAAATGCGCTATTAGATGGTTGAGAAATACATCCCCCCCCCCCCCCAAAACCCTCCTGGGAATTTATTGTAGTGCCTTTGATGTAACTAATTAGTCTGCTCAAAGTAAGCAGTGACTAACAGTCTAATAACTGGCTAATGGAAGGAACTTCATAATGTTTTCAAATCAGGATCCTTTTGAGTGTTTTGAACGAGGCTGAGGAGCTTTTCCCTTCTGAGAAATAGTTGCCAATAGTCAGATCCTGATGTCCGTAGTCATCTTTCTCTATACTTGAGCCTCCTGGCCCTTTGAAGCGGCTAGGTGTTGGAGAAGAGCAATCATCCTGGAGATACTCTGAAAGTGCAAACCTTGAGTTTTAGCCCTGATCAGCAGACTTGGAGCAAATGTTGTACTTTGGGGCTGTGGTGCGGTAACGTGCAGTCTTTGTTGAATTTTGTAAGGTGGAACACTTTTTTAGAAGGGGAAATGAAAAAGTAACATTGTTTTTGTTAGAGATTTTTTTTCCTCATGTGAGTTTCCCAGTCCTCAAGTAGCAAAATCAAAGCATAAAATTTACTATACCAAGAAAGGGAGATGTTTTTGCCTGCCTTCTAGTTCTGCAAACTTAAAAGGAGAAATCACACACTACATGTTAATTTTGCCAGTTAATTCTACCTTCAAATGTCATCTTCTGCATTAAGGCTTTCTTATTTTCTTGTCCACTGGAACTACAAAACACTCTTACTAAGAGTCCCTCTCTCATCAAGCTGATGATACAGCGTTTCCACATGCTAACGAACATCTCCGGTAAATTCTCCGGGCACAGACCATTTGTGCCCAACAGTTGGAGCATTTCTGATGCTGGACGTGGATCCCTCTTGCTCTATTTGCACGACTAGTTTCACTGAATCCCTGGGATTACGGTGTGAGTAAAGCAAACAGGATTTGGACCTTGTCGGCCCCGTGAAGGTAAACTTAAAAACTCACCACCTGCTCGGTACCTGGGTGCAGGGTTTAGCGTTTCTCCTGCAGCAGTCAGTGTCGTCACTCACACCTAAACCAGAGTGCTGGGGGCTGCGGCCACGAGCGGTGTTAAGTGTCACTGCAATAATCCACTCTCTGCCATGGGAGAGACACGTAGCCCTGAACTTGAGAAGGGAGAAAATGGTTTTCAGCTGTTTTGATTTAAATCGTTTATTTTTGTTATTTTAAAGCCTGTGTGGAAATGGGCTGGGAGAGGGCTTGTTCAGAAGTGAGGCTCCCACTTCTGTGGAGTCTGAACTTGCGAGTTGCTGAGAATTATTACCTGCATGGGCTTCCCTGAGACTCGCAGCCCGGCGGGCTGGGGCTGGGCGTTGCAGGGGCTCAGGCTCCATGTGTCGGCTGGTTGGACATTCTGTCGGGCAGCTCCAGGCAAACTTGGCCGATCGGATACCGCGGGAATCTAGTTTGCAGCAAGCGACTTCTGCAGCTTGATCCAAAGTTGGTGGGATGGCTCGAGTGTCAGGTCAGTAACTTCAGGCATATACCCAAATATTACTCATGGTGTTCCCCCCCTCCATGTCCTACATGATCAGGAGATGTAGGATCAGGTACAAGGCAGGCCAGCCCTGCCTCCTGCCCGCCTCTGAGATTGAGAGTCCTGGGAGTAACAAGGAGGTTTCCACAGCACCCTGTGCCTTTGTGTGTAGGTAGCTGTGTCCGCAGCTACCTCTTGTGTTCCCCAAGTAGGTTTGCTTTTCTAGCTTAAAGGAGATTTTTAGCGTCTCCGTATAGGTCTGGTGCTGGGGTTTTTGCAGACTCACAGTTAAATCGGGTAGGTGTTTGCTTGTATGGAACTTTAAAGATGCTTTTGTTTTACACCGTTTCATATATATCTGTTTAACTTCAGCTGGTTCGTTTTAGTTGGGAGCAGTTGGGGAGGCACCAAGCAGTATAAATTCATCTGGGTGATCAAGAAATGGAGGTAAAGACACTGCTAATAACAAGGGTGTCTCCAGTCTAGATGTCTGAAAAAGTTTACCTGAATTTTAAGCTGCTTTGTACCATTAGCAGGTTTTCCAGCAGTCTTGGGAAAGAGATAGGAGCACAGCTGGAAAAGGCTGCGAGCCATGTTCTGCTGATAGTCAGCAACACGTTGCTTGGTGGTGGAGCAGTGTGAGCCCTGTACAGACCCAGTCTTGTCTCCTCCAGGTCGGTGGGAGCTCTGCCATTGACCCAGAGGAGCGCAGGATCAGGTGTTATGTCTCACTTGTGGAAAATAATGGGGGTGGAGTATTATGTAGGTATTGTCAGGGTTGGGTCCGTTCTGCCTCGTTGATAAATCTGTTTTCTTCCAGTGAAAGTTAAAGATGACAAACAAAAGAGTGACATAACAGGTTTCTCAAAACAAACAAACAAAACCAGAAAAGAGCTGCGTATTCAAGGTCACAAATCAGTTCCTGTAAAATACTATACATACGGTAATAGGAAAATAACTAAGCTGAAAATCCATTACAAATGGGAGTATAAATCTATATGTTTTCAGTGGTGAGTTCAGATAACATATGCTATTTATAAGCACAGAAGTCTTATATAAGGTATGCTTAAGCATTGCAAATAAAGTGAGTACCGTACGTGTTATCTAGCAGATTTTTGTAGCCTCTCGTATGGCTGGAGTCTATTTTTAAAACCAATTATGAGCATTGTGCTTCATATCTGTGTTAGCATTTCCAGAGAGTGTACTTCATGTGCAGTTGCTCCAAATGCAGGAAAATAACAAACTTGGGACCAAGAGTTCCCAATTTAAACTACTGTACCCACCCAAAGCAAAACTTTGGTTACAATGCACGCTGCTTTTAAAGGCAGGCACAGTCCCACAGATGTGTTTCCTCCTGCTTTGCTCTTATGGTGGCCAGAGAGTAGCGATCAGCGCTATGTATGCAAGGAGGTGCGGATACGCATGTCCTAATGAGCCTGGCAATTGCTCTGTTGAATCATTTCAAGGAAGAAAATACCAAGTCTCAAAAACTTAGACCTTCCTAAACACTGAGGGAAATTGCTTTCTTACTTAGGTATCTATTCTATTAAGAATCTAAGTAGTCAGTCTTTTTTTACATTCCACCCCCCCAGCCCCTTCCTCCTGGCTCACAGCAACCTAAAATGCTACTTTTCTGGGAAAGACTGATATTCTGACTTCAGTTTTGTAATTTAATGATGGAGAGTTTCCTTAGTAAACCAAATTTAGAGTACTAGAATGCTTATCTTATATCCAGACCTTGAACATAAAAGGCATTTTATACCAGCAATTGTTCATTTAATGAGCAATTGCAGAGTGCAGGACGGTTAAGGGATTGAGCTATATGCACCATTATTGCAAGAAGTATTCTGAAATACCAGAAATAGGACGTAAGCTCTGATCAGGGGGACTGTGAGCACAATTACCTTCTTTTCAAATCCTTCTGTGACACTGCGGGAGGAAAAAGGACTTTGAAACTTGAAAGGAAAGAGCTTGCTTTCAACCTCAAAAGCTAGGAGGAAAGGGCTCTGAAATTTGCTCAGTATTCCCAATTCACCATTAGCCTGTTTCTTCCTTTAGCCTCAAGGCATTCTCCGCTTTTTGAAAAGATGTTAAGAAATTCAGTCACAATAGAGAGCCTAGTTTTGAACATGTTTCACTCGGTCCATTGAGGTCTGGTCTTCAGCCTTTGTGTGGGGTGAATTGAGCTGAGCAGCAAGCTGGTTGGGGAGAGGTGAATGAGCAGTCTCTGTGCAGTCACAAATTCTGGCAAAGAAAAGATTACCCTTTCCTTTATTTTACAATATGCATTCCTGTACAATCCTGCTAGTGGCAATATGCGGAGCCGAGCTTGTGCTTAGGTCAATATGGAGCACTTGGTTTATAGCAACTCTTGTTAAGTTTGTCTTGTAATTGAAGCTGCTGTTGACCTTGCTTGGAGACCATTTGTAAAACCGTTTATTTAGCATAAACTGAAATAATAAACCCTCCTTCTCTTCGGCCAATTGTGATAGGGTGACATTAGTTTGATTTAATGATTAGCCGCCTGACCCCTCAGCTAGAGAGAGCCGCTTGAATAGGGAGAGTTCACTAGGAAGCACACAAGAAGAATACTAATGAGCTTGTTAAATTTAGCATGGCACCAACCACTTTTAATTCCTCTAATGGGAGAAGCACTGCCTCTGAGAGAGAGGGAGGGAGACAGGGCGGGGGGTGTGTGGAGGGAGAGAGAGGGAAAGCGAGGGAGGAATGCCCATGTCCCGGTAGCCAGAGGATTTTGGTCAAGAGAAGAGCTTGGAGAGGGGAGCATCAGGCAGGGTCTCTTGGACTGAGTTGTAAGTACCTTGTCTTTTCTCTTACCCGGCCGAAGTGCGTCGGCACATCACTCCTGAGACAGTAATGCTCTCTGCGAGTTGCATGCAGAAAGGCGATGAAACTTAATACATAAACAGATTTAACTGGGCTGGTGGTGTCTCGTTTAAGCAGGGGTCTCTCTGAAGTGTGTTAAGACTGATACGTATTTTTTAGTGTGGTGTATCAATAGGTTGCAACTTTTCTTTGGTTGCTGACTTAAGAGCTTTAAAGTAAAAAAGCTTCTGCTTTGTCTCAGTCTACAATTAAAAAAAGGCAAAAAAGTTCAACGGGGAAAGAAAATTTAATGGATTTTTGCATTAGGTTGTGATATGTCCTGATCTTTAATTTTCTGAGTAAGTTAGCTGAGTAATTAAAAGTGGGTTTGTTCAGGCATGCTGTCCAGTGTTAGTTGTGTTTGGTTTGTTTTTTTGTTTTGAAAAAGCTTGTGGATTTAAACGAGGTGCCCTTGGTGCTCAGCACTTCTAATAAAAACTGCTTCTGATCAGAATAGCAGGACTAAATCGGGTATTTCTCAGTGGATGGGAGAATCTTGGATTAATGTGATCGTTCCAGGCTGGGCACTTGTAACACGTGTCTCTGGCTACTGGCTTGTTAAGGCAGAGCAGGGTACACACGAAGAAAGAGAAGCTTATGCAGATTGCTCTTGGGGCCTGATTACTTTTTTTTTTAAAATCTCTTTTCTTTTCTTATTTAACCCTACTGTCTTACACCCGTAAAGGGTGGGATGAGCTATGCTGGAGTCAGTGGGGTCCCACCAGCGGGAAGTAGGTGGACATGAGGGAGGATCGGTCCCTTTAACTTTGGCATTTGTGTCTCTGCAAGATTTTAGTAAGTCGGATGTTTCTTTTGACCCTCAGGCTGGCCACTTCTAAAACGTGAGCAGAGCAGTAACAGTTGTCGTGTATTTGGCTGTGAACCCCTTTGGCAGATGCTGCCGGAGAAATGGGCTGTTTGCTTACATTTTTGCTGTAGAGTCCCACTTGTTGCCATGGTGGACAGTATGTTTCTGTCAATAATTTGGCCTGGCGCGGCTTGCCTGCACTTACTCTTAAAACTTTATTGAACGATTCAGCTGAAACAGAACAAGATGAGACGGCTTTCGGCTTTTGGCGCACTGCCGTTGTGAGAGCCAGCAGCGGTACTGCAAGAGGAGTTTCCCACTCGGCGAGCTCCTGCAAACCGCTCGCCTGTTCCTGTCCTGGAGCACGGGTGCTGTCAAAATTTCTCATCTGCCTGCTATCAAAAGCAGCTCAGTGGTGCAGAGCGGGAAGTAAACGCTTAGCAAGATGTTTGGCTGTTGAGTATGCCGTATTATTGCAAAAATGCCATCATGTTTACTTAAAACTTCCCCCAGAAGTATTTTTATTTTACATGGAGGACATGTACAGAAATGTTTGACTTCTAACAGCACACGACAGTGATTTCATAATGGGGAGAGAGATGGTTGATGCAGAAGGAAAAATACTGCTGGTTTTTGTTTTCTTTTTTTTTTTTTGTCAAGGAACCAAAAAAAAAAGGAAAACTTACTAAAACAAAACACATTTTTCCTTTAGTTTCAAAGTTACTGAAAGTAGGTTTTGAATTTCATTCAGCAATTTGGAAAATCAGCTTATTCCATAGCAGTCACTGGTACCTTGATTCATGACACATGCATGTTTTGAGAAGGAGAGAATAAAAGTGGAGCCTGCAGACAGACATCAGCTTCTTGTTGTATCCCAGGATGGCAGTTTTAACAAATATTATCTTTATATGGAAGAGTAAAAGAACTGAAATCCTATCTGATTCTCAGATTGATTATACAGCCCCACAAATCACTCCAGCTTGCTGCTTTCCGTACTGTGGTAGCGCAGGTTAGCTTGCTCTGCTTAAGGGTCTGTCAGGATTTCAAATGGAGTGTAATCCCCTATTTTTACAAGAGTTTACATCTCATCAGTGAAAGTTCACTCTGGGTTGAAATTTAACATGAAAGACTCTGGCTAGAAAGAAACGTGATGGAAAATATGACTTTGGGGTGATTTATTCTTTATTTTTTAGTTATACAAGCAGCCTTCTAAAAACCTCATATAAGTTTTAAAGTTTTAGACTCCCTTTTGCAGTTCTCTAACTAAAACCAGCCTTGATGTAAAAAGTTGAAACCTTAAACCCTGCTAATCCAGAGCAGGGACCGGTGCCTGTGCATATTAATAAAAAGTAGAAAAGGGCAAAGGGTTTAAGCTCCACAGTGTCGTTGTCCATTTCCATTAACTCTTTCTCCTCAGACCCAACCCTGGAAGTGCTCTGTATGGAGAATAACTGCTGGCTGTAAAAAGAGTTCAGTCCCTGGAAGATGCTGATAAGTCAGCAGGCCCCGGTTGCTGTAATATTGGAGATAGAAAAATAATTAAGCGCTCAATAGGCTACGCTGCTGGGTTTTCTTCTTGTTGCTACCTGGGAGGAGAAGGAGGCAGGGAGAAGCCCAGCGAGCATGGCATTCAAAGCAATGGTGTAGCTAGTTTATGCATATAATGGCCAGAATTCAGCTCCAGGTGTTGATATGTACAGAGCCTGTTTCTAATTAATTCATATGAAGGCAAATAGGTTGAGTTCTGCTGGTGTCAGGTGTGGTGGAAGTCATCTCCTGGTGAACTGCTGACTGGTACCTTCGCTGTGTGAACCGGTACACCAGGGCAAGGTACAAGTAAAATTTAGTCTTGAGATCACATCTCTGACAGCCTAAGTGCAATCTTGGCCCTGTTGTCAATGATCCTTTCTTGCATGCGGGTTGTAGAGTCAGTGTACCTTAGTTTTATTTCCTAGGGGTGTTTTCATTTCCTTTCTAGTTACCTTTTTTGTGCCTGGTGGTTAATAATCTGAGGTTCCTAATGTGCTTCTAGAACTGCTTGGCAACTTTTTGAAGCTAAGCGTATTTATCAGTACTTCTTCAAGGTGTATTGGTAGGCACCCACCTGTGCAGCGTGGTCGATTGAACAAGGCTGTACCTGGAGCGAGGGTATCGGCCAAGGATTACAGCCAGCCATTGCGCTTGCTTAGAGACACATCTCTTTATTTTAAAGCAATAACGCAACCTAAGGAGAGCGTTTACAGTAGAGGCTTGTGTAGCTCACAAAACCCCTCTGCCACATGGAACGTGCGTCTGGCTTTTGAGGAACAGAACCCCTTGGTCTGGTTTTCAAAGGATGCGTGGTCCCTGGGGGTTAAAATTCGCATGGGAGCGGAGGGTTTGTTCAGCACCTGGTCCTGGGGCTGCCTGCGAGGGAAGCCTGGTGGAGCCATCGTCAGGAGGCCCTGCTCCCCTCACAGGCCTAGAGGCTTACTCCAGACTAGGGCTTGGGTTTGACCCTCCTAATTATTTCTTATTTTTTCCTTTTCCTCTTGTTTATCAAGAATTTGTGGATAAGAATTTGTCTGTGTGGATATGGGGAAAAAAAAAAAGGGGAGGGAGAGCGTGCTCCACCATCCTACACACATGTCTGTGCGGTGACACCGTTGGAGCAGATGGCCTCGCTTGCACCTGCCTGATGGCTGCTGGTGCTGCACCTTGAGCAATTTTACCCGTTTTATTGTTACCCACCTTACTTGTGATCACGACGAACCTCCCTGCGAGGCTCCAGCCTCTCTCAAAGCAAACCTCCAGGGACTGGAGCCGGGCTGCAGAGCAGTGGTGGGTGGCTAGGTTTGATTTAGGCCCAACTGACAAGGTTCATCATCTGCTCTTTGTGACAAATTGTTTTTTTGCCTCCCCATCAGGCAGCCCAAACTCCCCGTCTCCTTGTCCCAGAGGCAAGAAAACAGCAAGCCTGTGTCTGTTCTCACAGGATTGATAGCCCCGCTGGTAGGAGCACCGGCGCATGGGTGACGATGATCTACCGCTCGGCAGCCGCCCGCTCGGAACGGGCGGGCTTCCCCAGACCATCTCTCATAGCCACACATGCACCTACTGTCACAAACTTACACCGTTAGGAGGAGGGCTGGGGGGGGGGAGAACTTTATTGTGTTTGCTATAAATGGGCTAAAAGTATGTGCCTCTCTTTCTCCTCTCCTCTTTCTTCTCCCTCCTTTTTTTTTTTTTTGCAGAGGATGAAAGTCCTGGGCAGACCTATCACAGAGAGAGAAGGAACGCGATCACAATGCAGCCGCAGGGTGGGCAAGGCCTCGGCAAGATCAGCGAAGAGCCTTCTACGTCGAGCGAGGAAAGGGCCTCATTAATCAAGAAGGAGATCCATGGATCTATATCGCACCTTCCTGAACCTTCTGTACCTTACCGTGGGACGCTCTTTACCATGGACCCCCGAAACGGTTACATGGACCCTCATTACCGTGAGTATCGATTGCTGCTTCGTTTGGGGATGCAAAGTTAGAAGGCTGTCAAATTTAATGCCATTTTGTTGCCTTGCATTGTTCCCAGGGAGAACTGCTTTCTCTGGGGGGGGGTGGGTTTGAGATAGTACAATCTTTTTTTTTTTGGAAGTTAAAAACCAGGGTGCAGTTGTATTGCAGCTCAAAATTATCACAGGCCTCTGCAAAGCAACTTCCACAGGACATCTCATCTGTTGCTAATCCTCGTCAGCCATCCAGGGTTGCATTTGCTCCACCTCCTTAATACACGAAGGAAAAAAGCCTCATTAAAGAAAGCACAGAAGAAAAATGAAACAGGCCTTAAAATTCCTCTTTAAAAAAAGATGAAGTATGGTATTAAGAGGAAGAAGGGCTATGCCTTGTACAATGAGAATTTGGAAGGAGGGAATTGGAAGATTTATTGTTGTGTTTAGGGGGTTTTTGTTTTGTTGTGGAGGTTTTTTTTGGGGTTCATGTGTATGTTTGAGTATGCAGGCTGATGGAGTGGTTTTGCAATTCTCATCCCCAGCTAAACTTCCCTGAAGTTGTGGGGTGGGGGTCAAATGGTTTCAACTTCTGAATTCCTGCTCAGGCATTAATAAAAAAGTAAGAAATTAACTGACACTTGAACACAGATGTGGAATGGATTTCTCCACAGGCAAAATGAGGGAGTTAAGCAATTTTTTTCATCTGCTTCTAGTTTACAAAAAAGAAAGAAAAAAAATCATTTAGTTGTGTAGTAATGAAGTACATCTTGAGGTGTCAAGGCTTGTGCCTTTTGATTATAGATTTATCACCCCATCAGGATACAGATTTGCCATTTAACCTTCCAGTCTCCAGTTCCAGATGATAGGCTTAAGACCCACAAAGTGGGGCCAGTCTGTGTTGGGATTTTTTTTTTCCACATCATTCAGAAATTTTAGTGTTTTAAGGCAAAAGGTCATTAGCCAGACGACTGATTAGTGAGGACAGCTGATTAGTGCATGTTTTTTTGCTAAAGAAAGTGCCAGGGATAAAAGCTAATTTTATCCCTTCATTAGTTGGGCTAGCAGCAAAGGGGAATGTTCACTCATCAGGGTGCAGATCAAAGTATGTCTTGCACAACCTTAAGTCTCACCAACCTCCTTTTAAAAAAAAAGAGTGCCTGATTGTTAATAAGGATGGCGGTATTATGAGAAAAAGAACACTTGTTGTCTTTATAGTTTAGATTAGTATTTAGAGGAAAAGTTTGCAGTTTAAGCTTTTGAACTCTCTTCCAGCCTAGGCAGTTGGTTCTGTACACCCTCCTCCTCCTGCTCTCTTGCACAGCCCTGCTCAAACGCTCTCGGGGAGTAACTCATCTTTCTGCTGAGGAGGATGCACTGCAGCACACCAGCAGCAAACTCACCTGCCAGAGAGGCATGGACGTGCAGAGCAAGCAACTGCTCACGAGCAGCAGTGCGTAGAAGTATTAGCTTGAGGGTTGGAGGCATCATTCCTAGCTTATGGTTTGTTAATACAACCCCCAAATCTCACTTAAAAAAACCCAAAACAACTCTTATTGGGGAAGCAAAATAGCTTCTCGGTTTGTAGGCAGTACACCTGGGGAGAGATGAAATGTGTGACGAAAGCAACCTCCCAAACACACAACAGACCTTATGCTGAATTTAGTGGTGACAATTACCATTTTGACCATCTGACCGGCTCACCCCTTAAATCTAGTTCAAAGTGTTATTGATTCTACTGAAGAAAAATGGCCAGCCGGTCAGAATGAGTCTGACTGGTTGTGTTTAGTTTGTTTTGTTGTATTTTATTGAATTTGCCTTTTGACAATCTTCTCAAGATTTAATGAAGGTACTACATCTGTATTGTGACCAGCAATGCTAGCTAGTTAGGATGTGTGGGCTACTGGAAAAACACTGATGTCAGTAGTTGAGAGAAGAGCAGAAGTTATCCAGCGTACAACAGTAGGGAAATGGGAGATGAGTTAATTTTAAATGAGCAACGTGATCTTCAAGCGGAAGTCTAAGTCAGAAAACATCAGATGGGCAGACCTGCTTCACCGCTGCTCTAGCGAGTTGTACGTTTGTACTCACTGATTTATAAAATCCCTCAAGCTATTAATGTCGTATAAAAAGCCATCACGCTTTTATTTACCTTTAATAGACATGATACAGAAGGACAACTAAAGAGACAAATGTCTACTTAGATTTATAGGAGAGCAGACAGGCTTACTGAAATTTTCATAGTAGTCGTATCATTTATATATGTAAGATGTACTTTCAAAGTGGTGACTGAATTCAGGCTGACACTTCTAGTGGTCCATATGAAGAAGGCTGAATAATGTAAACATACCCCAGTCCCACTGTAGCAACAGGTGAAGAATCAGCAAGGCTATTGTTCCCTTCCTTCGTTTCTTGCCAGTTTTGCTGGACATATGGGTAGAAAGTACTGTTTTAATTCAACGTAGTCAGATATGTAAACACTCACAGTAATTTCTTAGTTTCCCTGTGGTTGGAAAATATAGACTTTTCAAGATGCCTAATTTGTGCTTCTATTTATGCCCACTTTGTATTTGAAAGTGTGGGCAGGCTTCCTGTAACACAGGAAAAGGGAAAATAATTTTTTTGAAGGACATCTGTATATTTTTATGACACGAAAAGAAAAAAGAGCGTTTAAGTCAATTGTGTGTGGAAAGCATGTGCCCTCCAGGAGCTCCAGTTATTAGAAACAACTTGAATGCTTTGCATTTCTCTCTGTAAATATGTGTGTGTCTGTATGTGCACTGCAGGATTTTTTTGGTGGTTATAATTTTTTTTCCTAATTAAAATGACTGATGTTGTAAATGTTGGAAATAATAGTTACCATATACGTGGAATAAATACCTCATTGAGGGGGAGTTTGCTCTCCTGCAGAGGGTGGGTGGGGATAGTGGTTGTTTCAAGTGGACCAGCTGTTCAAAGAGCTGGGATGAAACATGCTACAGAACTGGTGGCCCTTCTGCACTGCCAGAGAGCCCCCCAGCCCTTCAGCAACTGAGAGTGAGAGAGCGGCCTCGTGCTCCGCTCACAGCCCTCTGTCCTCCAAGAGATAAAAGGGAAAAAGTGCAGGCCGAAACCAGAAAGTTTTGTTTTCTGTCTCTTTTTGTTTGTTATAGATTTCTTAAACACTGTTTAAACACTGCTCACGAAGTGTGGGAGTTTTGGGGTGTTTTTTTAACTACTTAAAAACTTTTTGTTGTCCGCCCTAAAGCTTTTTAAAACAAAAAATGCTGGAGTTTCCCTTCATGTGTGCACCTTTTCTTTATTGAGGATAGCAGGGTTACTGAGCTTAATCACCGTGTTTCTTAAATGGATTTAAAACCCTGCATTTCTCAAACACTGATGGCAGTGGTAGCTGGAGCCCCTTGTTTCGTGTAAGTTCTGTCTCTAGAGGTGGGGCTGTGGCAGGGGAGGTGGGGATAGCAACTTCCCTTTGTTATTCTCTTCCCCAATTTTAATTCCCATGCAGATTTATGGTAGTGCTAAGACTGCCTGTCTCACAAGTCATTCTTTGTGGAAAAAATGAATCATTCCTGATGTAAACACTTTGATTTAAAACATACTGCTGGTATTCTTCCCTGGGTTTCACAGCTCATCTGAAAGAATTGTTAGTACCTAATTAGTAAAGCCTGAAGAATTATCTTAAGTAAAAAGCAGTGACAGCTCAGTTGGCTCTGATCTAAAAATTCATATATACGGGAATGGTCCTGGCAGGATTCTCTTTCTGGTACATCCCTTTACCTCAAAGAGGTGGTGCTAAATGTAGCTGAAAGCAGGAACTCACTCAGTTCTTTTTTTTTTCCTTCTCTCTATTCACCCCCCCCTTACCAGGGATTTATTCTGCTGGTTTTGAAGCTTCTGTATCTATCTGGGGAAGTGGGAACTGCTTATTGCATGTTTCATAGGATTAACCCTCCAAAGGTATTGATTGCCCTCAGTTCCCACTGACTGTGCCTGGACTTGTGCTTTGTAAGGATCGGGCCCCCCATAACTGCTTGGGTTAGATTTACCCAGTGTTAGTGTCATCTCAAAATCAATTTGCAACGTGAACAAAAGACCACAGCAAGGAAAATACAGTGCTGGTTCACTAGGTGCACTTGT
Source organism: Cariama cristata (assembly GCF_000690535.1). Taxonomy (NCBI): domain Eukaryota; kingdom Metazoa; phylum Chordata; class Aves; order Cariamiformes; family Cariamidae; genus Cariama; species Cariama cristata. The sequence continues at coordinate 112,138 of NW_009619014.1, read as the reverse complement.
TCATTTACTGCGTTTTAATTTCTATTGACAAGAATTCCCCTTCCTTCATCTCCCCATAGAAAAGGAAAAAGGAGGGGGGAAAAAAAAGGAAATTAGATTCTGTTTCTGCAAATGCAAGCTGGTAACTGGAAACACTGTCTTAAAATGCAATAATTAGAAAGCAATGCCTCTTCGTGGTGATGTGACTTGAACTGCGATGGCCAGCTGTGTGCGGTGCATTGGACAGTGAGAGCAGGCGAGCTCAGGGAAGGGGGCTCTCCCTTTGCTTTGTACAGGGGGGAGCTGGTGGCCTCCCATCTCGTCTCCTTGGCACATTTTGGAACTCCGGCGGGACAACCGAGACACTTTTTTTGTATAGTCCCAAAGCGGGCACTTTTCTTAGCTCACCTCCAGCATCAGCGGGTAGCAGGCGCCTGGGACAGCTTTTTATAGAGGATTTCCCCCCACCCCCCCCAGCCTTGTTGGAGAGCGGTAGGAGAGTGTCAGTGAGGAATCCTTGCCGAGATTTAGAGCTGGGGTCTTTTAAAGATGTTTAGGGGCTCTTCAATTTCAAAGTGAGTTTGGCCTCTTAAATACCTCTGGAAATCTGGGTCCTACTTCTCCAGCTCTTTCTGCAGCCTTTTGCAGGGGAGGGGCTTCAGTGCTCTGGTAACAAAACTCTCCGCTGACAGTGATTTATGGGATGGTTTCCAAATGTTGTCGGGGGGGGGGACAGTTAGAAAAAAAAGTAAATCTAAAGCTTTTATTAAAACTCACAGGGGAGAATAGCCTCTAGTATAAACGTGAATGTCAGATCGCTGGTGTCAGCTGAGCAGCTGAAATGTTGGTCTTTAAGAAAACTAGCATGTTTGCAAAAATGTTTACGGGATAAAAATTTAAAATGTAATAGCAGCTTTCAATAGCCTCCAACAAAAAGCGTTACTGCTCTCAAAATCAAACCTGAGGTCAGAGGCAACTTCAGTTTGAAATTTAGGAAGATGCTGCAGACCTTGACCTCAATGGCAGCTTATAAATGGAAATACCTTCTCCAAGATGCATCCCAAACCTCCTGGGTTGTGTTTGGGAAGTTCTGCCCATTTCTCTGGAGCCCTGCTGTGGAATAAGCAGGGTCTATTGAAAGCCCTGGAGTTGCTGCGCCTGCGTGATGCTCTCATTTGGAAGTAATAATTGCACCCGTAGATCTACAGCTAGAAGTGGCACATAGAGACATCCTTTCCTCTACTAGATTTTCTCTCTCCTCAGCGTGAGACAGACTGCAGAACTGCCAATATCTGAAAGTCCTTGAAATGCAATGTGGCTGGGAAGCTAAAAGGTGATCTTTTAGAATTTTTTTTGCTTTGTTTTGTTTTAAAGTTTAGGTGAATACATATCTTCAAATACTGACTTTTTTCTGATCATTACCAGTAGTATTAATTTCAACTGGAAACTATAGACAATGATATGGAAAGAGGTGATGCTGTTTGTGTAGAGAGTAGAATAGGATATTTGTGAGATCTCTTATGGCCCTGTAATGCTGTTGAATTTCAAAATTTTAAAAATGTCCTGAGGATCACATTTTTTTTAAAAAAAATTATCCCTCTATGGCACTGTGCTGGCACGTAAGAGAATTTAGCTGCCGGGCACTACCGGGTGTGGAGCCTTCTGAGAAGCAGATGGGTTCTGTTAACCTCTTTTTTTGGTTGTTGTTCAAGTGCATGTAAGCTGTGGGAGGTGAGGTGTGGTGGCTTGGGTTTTTTTTGGGTTTTTTTGAGGAATAGGGAAGATAGAGGACAAATGTGAAAACATATCTTTCACAGATTTGATTTGGTTTGTCAGCTAAAGCTTCTTTAGATATTTTACAGTAGGTATTTGTTGCCTTCATGGAAGGAGACAGAATACATTGTACAGAGCCATAGAATCATAGTTAAGAACTCTGGGGGAAAAAAAACCAGCCAAGAAATAATGTAATCCATCTCTTCAGCCTCAAGGCAGATCACCTGTCCCTAAATCAGGAGAGAATGGAAAGCTTCAAAGTTGCTGTGTCCCTTGATACATGGACATTTCTGTCTTTGAGAGCCCTGTGGAAAGATTTGTAGTGGGTTTGGATGGATCTTGTGTCCCTACATAATAACTTCTATAGCACTAGCAGCTGGAAGGTAAGGGGAAAAAAAATTTAGAAGCCATAAGTCTGATTTAGAAAGTTTTGATGAAGGTTCCTCTTCCCTCCTAGAGATGCCCTAGCATGTAGGAGATATGGTACTTCCCACTAAGAACCACCAAAACCTTGCCCCGCCCCCCCCCCCCCACAAACCCCCCCCCA
>NW_009619014.1:86845-109760 GCF_000690535.1 Cariama cristata | reverse complement strand
AGTGATCTTTGTGCTGTTGTTGAGGCTGAGTAGTACAAGGAGTTAGCCAAGTGTGACAGGTATGTAGAGAACTAGTGACCAAAGGAAGATAAGCTTTGTGTGTTGCAAATTTTGAAGCATCCCATAATGCCTGAGGTTGCTCTGTCTGTCAGTTAGCTTTTTGAGTGCTTTGCCCTGCGAGGATTTCTTGACCAAGGGGATGTGGTTTGACCAGCAGCTTCTTTGACTTGGCTGCTTAGAGCTTTGAAAAAGGTTAGCCAGAACTCAACCTCACACAGCTTTTGGTGTCAGGTGTGTTACCTGTAAGCAGCTTCGTGGCTGCAACAACTTGAGTCTTTGTGGCAAAGCATGGGGAACGTGTGAACCAGGTCCTGGTTCAGCAATCATGATGTTCGTCAAGAACTGAAGCAAATTCTTGGTGAGTACAAGCCATGTACTTAACCACTGTGCAGTGGTTTACGCTGCCAGGGAGATGGTTCTCTTGCATTGGTGACTTTCCATCTGGTCAATGTGATAGAGGCAATTCACTTGCCCAAGCGGAGGTTTCAGGTGCCGTTTTCGTGCCTGGGAGGATCCTAGTTGGTCTGTCTCTGCCACCCTGCAAAGACTGGTCTTCAGTACAGCCTGTGTCCTATCTGTTAACTCTGTGTGGACGTCTTGGATACCTTAGGGATCTAAGATGGCACTATGTGTCTGTGTTTAGGCAGCTGAATCCTTGGCAGTGTTGTAACCAGGTATTGAAATCGGTGCGTCCAAATGTAGAAAATAAACATTAAAGTTCAGTTCTTTTTTTATGCCGTCTCTGCAGCCATTGTCTAGCTCTTGTGAAGAAACCTGTGGCAGCAATTGGATTGCAAAGTAGCTCATGTCTACGGAGTGCTCCTTTTTCATGGTTTCCTTGTGTTAATTTTCTTGCGTCCTGAGTGCTTGTCGCTGCGATCTGGACGTGTGCTATCCTTCCTTGCGGCTCCCCTTGGGGCCGAGGGGAAGCCCAAATGTGTGGGCACTGAAGGAGGGTGTTGTGTTCCCAGGGGATGCCTCAGGCTAGGCAGAGGGGTAATGGCAGCGTGGGGGCACCGGGGGCCCGTTCTCCCCATGGCAGGGGCTTGTCAAGGGAGGTTTTGAAAGGCAGCGTGGTTCCTGTTGACAAGTTGCAGTTTCAGGATTGTCCCGTGGAAGTCTCTCAGCACCAGCTTTGCCCTCCTGTTGAAGTCCAGGGTTGAACAGGCCTTCACTTTTAAGGTGGTTTAAATTCTTTGGTTACTGAACTGTTTTCAGGATCACTAGTGGATACAGCTTTATTCCTATTGAGCTCAGTACTTAGGAGGAGAGCCTCTTAGCTATAGCCTCTACTTCCTTCTATTCACACCTAGCGACCCAATTAGCTTCCTCTTAGCCTGGCTCTTGGGTATTTTACAGGGTACTCTCCAAACTCTTATTCAAACGTTGCTCAAATTACGTACAACTGGGGCTCTTGAGCTTGCTCAGTGGGTCACATCGGAGTTTGGAGATCATGTCAGGGACGTGTCGCCCTGCAGTCAGAGTTACACTGGCTAACTTTTTTCATTTGTGATTGTATGACTTACAGCCAAGGCAGCAACCAGCAGTGTGGGGAACCAGTGCTGTACTAAGTATCAGTGTATTGGCAGCTGTGTTTTAAAGAGTACAGCTGCTGTATTGCCATGTGGTCATTGGCACGTATGGTGGTGGTCCGTACGCAGCAGCAGGAAAGGCAGTACATGCATGGGGGCGTTTGTATGTACAGGTTTGTACATCTTCGTACTTCCTTTTAAAAATAAGAGTAACCACTTGGAAAAAAAAAAGGCAACAGAATGTTTTGTATTGTCTTGCCGAGTTTTTGGAGTTCAGCACAGATAGCTCCCCAGATAATGGAATTGCTTTCTAATCTAAATTACGCTTATTTCCTGCTTCACATTGGATAAGGTAGCAGAGAGGGTCTCCCATTGTTGGTTCTGGTTTCCCTTTCACATCTCAGTGCTACCCCGAACCATCACTTTCCCAAAGAGCCAAACTGTGATGATCCAGAATCCAGTGAATTCAGTGAATCAACAGCTGCTGGCTTCGGTGAGCTTTAATAATCCCAAATTGCCTTATATTCTACCCTTTCAAAATCATCATTCCCGAGGATCCATGTTACCATTTTGCAAACGAAGACCTGAGCATTGTTATTCCTCTGTCTACAGTCCCATGTTGAATTAGCTGATGGTAACAAGCCAAAAGTAATGGCATATGACATACTTTGAAATAAATGGTTGATTATGGTAACAGCTAAGTGTAACACCATACCAAGTGTTGAAGCAAATAACTAATGAGGTAGAATGTTGTTGAAATAAATTTCATTCCAGCATGTCACACTTCTTAGTGTAAATAGGTACTGCAATTGATTTGTATGTCTTTTCACCAGCCTGCCTACAGATACAACTGTTGAAAGTCTCCAGCTTTGGCCTTGACTTCTGTTAGACGTCATTGAAATGAAATTGGGTTACTTGGGTGAATAAGGTTTGTTGGATCAAGGCCTGTGTTATGTATAAACAGTGGTTGCTCACTTTACCGAGATGGACCAGCGTGGTACGGTGATAGAAAGCTGTTGGCACCAAAGTCATGTTTCATGCTAGATGATATTTGAGTTGGCATCAACACCAGTGATCTGCGGTGCTGTTAACAATAAAATTGTTGCCAGACATCGAAAACATTTAATTGCTGCTGTGATAGGAGTGGAATTTTTTTTCTTTTTTTGACTAGAAGGGAGAAGAGGAGCACTAGTCATATATCACTGCTAATCATTGAGCTGCCCAGTACTTGGGATGTTTGATTTGGAAAGTCTGATGTGTGGCCCACTCGTACATGCCCTTTGCCAGAGACTGGCGGTGACTGTGGTCTATGCTTATTTTCATTCTTACAGGTTTTCAGTTTTTCTTGATTTGTCAACTTGAGTACAGAAAATGTAAATAAGCCTATAGGCACATAAAGCCAACTGGAAGAAACTCCTTATGATTAAAGACCAAAGGCCTCATCAGGCTTTGTCTGTTTCCATGGAAAAAATTACAAAACCTGAATGAAACCCAAAATGCTGGCCTGTGAAACTGTTTGTAGGTTCTTGTGGGGAAATGGCACATCTCTTCAAAGATGGTAATTATTTATCCCATACATCACAGATTAACACACATTCTGCGCTTAGTCATGCCTTCCATCCTCTGTGCATTATAAACCAGGCTGAGACATGGGCTGCTGCAGTGGTTCCTCCTGTAGGTGTGAGTTTTCTGTGTATACCTCTGAAAAGGTGGTCTGTAACAGGGAGGTTAAAGCATGCTGTGCCTCGGCATCCCGACCAGCCTCCCTCTCTGGGCTTTTTTGGTAGGCAGCCTGTGGGAGCATCAGCTGGGTTGTGCCAACACGAGGGGGTCTTGCCTGGGCATGCAGGGTGCTGCTGGGGCAGGGGGTGTAGGGTAGTTGCTGCTGAGGCCATGCTAAATACCGGCAAAGCGCAAGGTTGACGTGCCGTATCTTAAGGGGGTGGCCTCTGTGCTGCCTTTAAGAAATGATGTGGATATTGCTTGTTGAGGCTACACAAGGTGTTGACGTAGCTCTCTTGAGGAAGACAGTCATCTGAAACGGTGTACTCTGCTGGCTGTTGAGAAGGGCCTGTTGTGTTTTCTTATGGGAGGCTGGTGCTAGCCTGACGTCGTTGCTCTGTGGTCCTGTACCACAATACCCTGTTGTGGGAATGGCCGTATGGATGGGAAGAAGTCATCTTCAATTTTAAATTCCTTCTGAACACACCTCTAGGCCAGATTAATTTGGCAATGCATGCCAATAGGTCTTTGCTCCAGAAAATGCTGTGGTCTGCTTAGTGTTTTCAATGTAATGCTTTTTTTTCATTAACATTCAGACCCTATATATCTGCTCCTTGTTTGCTGCAGTCTTTCCTTATCTGTGTGTAATGATGAGAGATCAAGTATCCAGCTCAGCTGGTTGATGCAGAATCTCGCCGTTTACATGGTTGGTTGAATTCTCCCAGCTGTGACTTCCCAGGAAGTTTCAAAAGCAGAAGGTGCTTTCTCTTTCCTACTTCCACCCTGCTGTGTGATACTTCCATCAGCCCCACCTAACCGCAACTAATGCCACCCTTCTCTTTTGTCAGGGCAGGGAACCGAGAGGTGCTGCTGGCAGGCAACATCCTCTTCAGCCTAGCTATGCTTTGCTGCTTGTTCTTCTGACGGGGCCATGCGCTTAAAAAAGGACTTAAAAACTGGTCCAGAATTGATTGAGTGCAAGAGTGGGAAACGAGAGGTGGGAGCTGTCGGAGGGTTCCTCCTCAGCCCAGCCTTTGTAGGACTGTGGTGACTTTGTGTATTGTGGCTTGCAGCTATCAGAATAAAATCTGATGACAATGCCCTGAACCCATCTTCAACTTTCTAACCGGCTGATACCTACTGGAAGTGCATGTCACCAAGACGGTGGGAGCACGGTTGCCAGCGTATCGGTGTTTACAGACCCAAACCTTGATGTGTGACATTTGTGGTGAAGCCGTATCCCTTTGTGTGAGCTGGGTGTATACTTACATATCAGCGTATGCATGTGTCCCAGGTAGCAGAGCTGCTGTTTTATTCGAATTGGCTAACTCTTTTTGTTTTAATCTAGGATGAATTCGGCGCTGTTACAGCATGCTGGACACTGGTATTACAGGATATTTGTGTGCAATATGGGATACGTGCATATACACTACAGTAATTTGTTGTTTTCTCCGAGGCTTGTTGCTTCCTGGTTATTTTCCTGCTTATTTTTGTAATGTGATTTTTCATATACTTCTGTATTATGAACCTTTTTGTTTTTTAAGCTATCTCTGATATGCAGCTTTCATATCTTGGCTCCCAGCAACGTTGAACCTCATTGTAAAGTCCCTTCGTGTAAAAGCCATCTAGTTATAACTCTCAAAAATAAGAGGCTTGTCTCCTGAGGACAGCTCCGTATTGCGGGTGGAGTATAATCCTTAACATTGTTTTTTTGCTTTCAAATAGCTGGGGACAGTAAGTCAAGGAGTGAGAACTCCCTTTGTTTCATGTAGTGTGCGTTGCAGGGAAAGAATGTAACAGAGCAGAAAATGAAGAAAGACATAAAAGAATCTCAGCTCAAGGAGGTCAGATCCATCATAGGCTTAGCGTTGCCTTCAAAGATGCCTGGGACAGGTGGCAGTTCAAGACAATCAGAGGAGAAGCATCCGCTAGCGCCGAGATAAGGGATTCTTGCAGAATCCTGCTATCTGGTCCCAGTTTGCTTTGATGTAACTCTGCTAGAGAAGACTTCGGGGAGCAGGCTACCGCTTCCCTCTGCGATAGGCTGTTGTTGTTCAGCCTTTTAAGGTCTCATTACAGTGGTCCTTGAGGATTAATCCTCTTTAAGGTTTACATGGGAATGGTTTTGTCTGAAGGCCCAGCCAGGGACCTCGGTACCACCTGTACAAAGCATTATTGCATTCTTTCATTCTATTTTTTTTTTAAAGTAGCTCATATTTACCAATATTTGACAGAAAGTAAAACCAAACATCTCGCCTTTTTTGCTTCCCTCTTTGGCTATTACTGAGTTTTTGTTGAGCACAGCTTGAGCAGCCCTTTGCAGACACTGGACCATTAGCAGTAAATTGTACGCTTCTGGTTACTCCACTTACCGTGCTGGGTTTGGCAGTCTTTCTTTTCTCTTTTCTTCTGCGCCCACCCCCCTCTTCTCCTTTTTAAAGGAGGGGAGTGATGATGTTTGGCTTCAGAATCAGAAATCATCCTATCGCTGGCTTATTCCCATGCCTGCACCAGAGGATTTTCCATTCGTGCCATTCTGCTCAAGGAAGAGGGTTCAGGATATGGGAATGTTGTAACTTACCGGCATTAATTTATTAAAAAGACACATCAGCGCTTACAAGAGTTTGTTTATGAAAAAACATTTACCCCTTGCATCACGGGGCAAAGCCTGCTCTCGCTGAAACGGCAGGGAGCAGAGCGCAGCGGTGACGCATGCGGGAATCGTAGCCGGGTTTGGGTGATGCAATAAGAAGCAAGGGCCTTCCGGCTCCTTGATGTATTCTGTTGTTGGTACCGTTTCTGTGTAACTCTATTGTAGCTCTACGTCTTGGAGATGAAAAAAAAAAAGGCATGCAGCCTTGATTCCAAAGAAAGGAACATTGCTCTGAACTGGATTTTTTTTTTCCCCTTCATTCATTATTTCCTTAATTGAACAAGGTGTTACAAGTCATTTTCAGACTGTAACTTTAAGATGATGGTTGAGGTAAAAGTAAGACAAAAGTTCATGTTGGATAAATGAAAACAGTATCAGCCAGAACAGTGACCCTGACAGGTAAAAGTAAACTTACTGGGCTGAGAGTAATAAATAGCTTAAGGGACTTGTCTCTGTCTTGCAGTAGAAGTCCTTAAGTTTAGCTCTTCTGAACTCATATTAAGCAACTTGATGGCCCTAATTCAAACTATTGTGAAAGGTGGTGGTGTGTTTTATTTAAACAAACAACCCCCCACCAACATATTTCTATCTAGAAAACTCAGTAATAGCTATAAATTCGATCCTTTTGGGGTAAAATAATGAGTTGTACGTTGTTGCCTACAGAGAGTACTTGGTCAGTAGTTATGTAGTGATTTTACTTTATAAAGAAAAAGCAAGGAAAAGAATGCTTTCACAAACTTTCTGGGTTGTTTTTTCCAGTGTTCTGCTTGAAAGTTATGTGGTATGTTGAAAAGTGCTGGTAATGCATGTATAGCAGATTAGTTTTCTTTATATATAAAAAGTATTATAGGAAACGCTGTAACTAATGCTGGCTATATAAAACTGTATGGTGCCATTATTACCATAAATATGCCTGTGACCTTCATACACTCTTATATTTCCAAGCTGCACATAATTTAAGAGTAATGCACATATTTAATTTTTACTGTATTTGTGAAGATCATTAAATTCTGCCCATATGAATTTTTTCCCTAATAGCTAATTCTGAGAGGGTAGGAGGATGGGAGAAGCAGAAACTAAGGGGAAAAAAAAAGATTAACTAAAATAAAGGTAATAAAGTATGTCATGATGTGAGGTGCTGTAGATCTCTTCAAGAAGACCTGTCTTGTGAAGAAATACAGGCAAATTCTTGGCAGCCTAACTTTATACAGACGGACACACCTGTCTGATTTATGTATACACATGCAATCAAATGCTCTAGCCCTAGTCTTGGTGCATATGTTGAATATATATATAACTGGAATAATCTATACTTTCTGTCTCTAAGATACAAATACTTTGAATAATGTGATATTAAATTTATGTCCCCTTCTTTAATTTCACATGAGAGCTAGCTGTCAGCAATTTAGACTTCTATAGAACTCTTCTGAAGGTTGCTGTTACGTTTCTGACTTCATAACATACAGGGAATTTTCCACCTGATAAATGCATGAAAATTGTCAGTGCTAAGTATTCAATTGAATTTAATGGCTGTTTGTGTAATTTCAATGTAAGGTGCCATAATGGAGCATCTTTTCAAACAAAGTCAGTGCCACAGTTTAACAACGGTTCGGCACAGAGTTGTTAAGTGTGTTTCAGGTGGAAGATTTGGCTACATCGAGCCAAATTGTGACCTATTCCGTAAAGAGCCCTGGGCTGGATGGGACGAAGGGGAGGTGCTGATTTCAGACAGCTTGATGGGAATGTGATGCTGTGGTCCAAGGATTCAGTTGCACGGTCTGCAGCGAGGTCAGAAATGGATGGAGTTGCCTTCTGGGCCCTGGGACTGACTCCTGGGCTTGTCTTTACCCAGGCTGTAAGAAGTAGTGTCCCTTGGAGACAGGGAAGTAAAATGGCCAGCTCTTGCACCGTTTGTACATCTACCATGGTAACATTTACCGATATTAGTAGTAGTGTTTTCTAAATAACAAAAGTACCTAGTTATCAGTGGAGGTCAGCCGTCCTGGGAGTTCAGTCTGTAAAGTTCAGCCATTCTCTCATTGTGGGAGGAAAACAATATATGAAAATGAAAACCTGTTTGTTTTGGTTTTAGTGCTGTGACATAAACCGGAAATATGGTACTTGATTTTGCTCAATAAGGGAACAAGCACGGAAGCCTTAACTCCTGAAAAAGAAGTTTCCAGAAAGCTGTAATCAGCTAAAAATAGGGTCCTTACATAAATCTACTACATCAGGTGCTACCCAAACCTCTCTCTGTGTATAAATATATAGATGTGTGTATATATTTTTATTACATATATTAAAAATTTCTTTGCTGCTTCAGGGCTTTATACCGCTTATTAGTCCAAAATTTTTCAGTGATAGTAAATTCTGTATTTTCTATTAGTAGCAGTAGAATCTTACCTTTTTTTAGGAAGGAACAAAATTGTAAATGAAACGGATCTCAGGCTAACAAATGTGGAATGGACTAGGAATTGTTCCAAGTAAGTCTGATGGTTACCCTAGTTTGTCTTTATTTGCATTTAGAAAATACTGATCTGAAAACAAAAAAAGGCAACACAACAGAAGTGTGTGTGTTAAGTATTTACATACGTATGTGCCATATGGCTGCTGAATGCTGCTGTTAGCATGTATAAATTTCTTTCAGAAGTGGCCATAGCAATTGTAGGTGCTAGCCCTGCAAGAAGAAACATATACTCAAAGTCTGGTAAATGCAACGTGATCTGTGAGAACTGTAGGACTTTACCTCAGTTAAATCATTTCAGTGAATTTTAGTTGCCAACTGTTGTGTTAAACACTTAGTATAGATTAAAATCATATTAAAGAGTTTGATTAGGGGAAAAAAAAAAGCTGGTTGGATTTCCAGATTGTCTTCCTTCAGAGCCTTTTAGGGTCTTCTTGTGCACCACTCTTTCTTTGGTGTTCTCCTTCCATCAAGGTCATCCAAACTTTTCTCCTCATTTTCTGTAAAGTTTTGTGCACACTCCCTTACCCTTCAGACTTGGTTTCATCCATGCTTGAATATCCACAGGACCATCCATTTTCCTGACCTCTCTGTGTACTTTCTTCCCGGCCTCTGTCTCCCGAAGCTAGAACCACATGGGATTTACTTGTCTGTCTTCTGTTCATGCTGTAAGAAGAGAAAAATCTCCAAAACTGAGGTTATTTCTGTGCACTCTGTCCTGTTAGATCCTGTCCGGAGCTTGCAGGTGCTGCAGAGCTTTCCGTCGTGGGAAAGGCTGTAGCCTATATATAAGATATAGCGAGGACCTCAATACTGGGTGGCAGAGTGGAGTCAAAACGTCACTCAAACATCTCTGACAGGGTTTGGACACCCAGTAGGTGTCAGCTCAATTCCCTGGTATCTGAGCACTGGCTGCAGCTTTGGAAGAACATCCAGGTCTTGGATAGAAGGTGACAAACAGGGTTTTTCCTTGGTCTGGGTGGTACAGTATGAAACCGTGGGGTCTGGCCTTGGCTCTGCAGGTCGGCAAAGCTGAGGGTCTCATCCTGTAAAGCACACAAACTGATTTTGGACTTGTTAGGGATGAGACCCCTGCCCACCTCATCCAAAACAGCTGAAAGCTTGCAAGTATGTTCAGGATTAAATCTTACATGCTTCTAAAAACAAGAACACAGATGAAGTACTTCTAAAAATAGCTTGATTAGAAGTGATTCCTCTTTGATATTTTGGTCCGTCATCTGTTTTGTAATTTCTTGGTACATACCCTATTTTTTACAAGGTGTAAATTTTTTTTTGGGGGGGAGGGAAAGCAAATCTTTCCATCTGCTCAATAAAGCAGTTTTCTGAGATAGTAAAGGACTTGTTAAACATAATTCCTCATAAATAAAGTCAATATAGAGCAGCTAGTAGCGGAGAATGTTTTCATCATTGATCTACGTTATTTTTTCAAAAAATGAAACAAAACTGCAGGGGTTGATTAAGAGAGGCCCCATGGCATGTGTTCTGTATGAAGGGCTATTTTTCTCTCAAAGCAGTATGCACAGACCTGCTTCCTATTTGTAGCAAGTGACAGGCAGAGAGGTTGAGATTTGTTGGAGATGTCCAAGGAAGTTTGTGGCAAAGCCACAAATAAAAATCTTTGTCTAATGTGCTAAGCCCATGCCTTACTAATTAACTAGAAGGACTTTCAAAGTGGATTCAAGTCTCTGTTCCTAGCCTGGTTTTCAATTTGGATAGTTTTTTTAACCCTTCATTTTATAGATGCTCTTTCAAAGTGTTTTTCTTGGCCACAGTTTTTTCACATGAAGCTGCTTAAGAACTGAGATTGGGTCAGTGATTTGATAGTTACTTACTGTTTCAGCTGCAAACATTGCTTCAAGAACCATGCAGAATCAAACTACAGCTTGATGCAGCAATGTGAATAAATGGGTGGATTTTCAGAAGTGCTGAGCATTGAGAAGTGTGTTTTGGAAGCTCTTGGGTACTTGGTAATTTGAAAATGGAGAGTGTTTTCTCTAACTTAATCAGATCTTAGATTAATAGGATTTACACTCTGAATTCCTAGTAAGGTGAATGTTTTTTGAAGATCCCACTCTTAAAGCCTAACTTAAGAGTTCCAATTTCTTAAAATCTTGGCCCTAACTTGCACTCTTGAATTTGGATATCTACTTTGTGAGTATTTTGCCAGTTACCAAGGTGAAAATAGGCTGTGCTGTAATACATGTGGTTAATTCTGCTTCATAATGAAAGTGCAGATGTTGTCAGGTGTGCAGTGAATGCAGCAGGTCTCAGAGGAGCAATTATCAGCCTGGCCGACTCTACTCACACCTAGATTTTTACATGATGGGCCTATTTTTTTCCCCACTTACTGAAAGAGATTGTTTTTAAAAAAAGACTGAACAAAACCTCAACCAAAACCAACAAATACTCTTATGTTTATTGTCATACTGCAGCGTTTACTCATGTCCTTGTATTCTAAAAACTGCAGATTGTTACAAAAAGTCCCTTGAAGTTGAGCATCTGCTTAATTGTTGTCCCTAATAAAGTGCTTTGATGCAACAAGGCTGAAACTTTGGGTAGCCCCACAGAAGAAAAAAAGGAACTTGGATGGAGAAGGTGGTGCAGGGATCTCATGGGGAAATTCCCAAAAGAAAACAGTCATTTTAATAGGCAGTTACAGTTGCTAAGTGACAACAGTGGAGTTAACCTGTCTCGTAGTTTATACAATCCCAGCAGTTATAAACATGAAAATTAATAGTTAAGGCTGTCATAAATCTTACACTACCCACATAGTAAATAAGCACATCAGTCTTACCAACTTTGAACTACATTAACTCAACCCCAAGTAATTACTAGTTGAAATTTTCATTTTGTAGTAGGAGACGGGCTAAATTCTGACTATTGGTTTGAAAACCCCAAGTGCTGCTCTTGTAGCTGTAATGTCAGTATACTAAGAATGACACAAAAATCTTGCAAGAGTAAGAAGACTGGTGCATTATGCTAAATATTTATTAAATGATGTGTTCCTTGAAACCTCAAGTACAAGTCACTAGCTTTGTATTAAATTTTTACCAAAAGCCTGTGTTGCAAGCATGGCCTTTTGAAGTCTCTGTGCAGGGTTGTACAGCAGAATCTTTTTTTAGACATTGTAAATGCTAAACAGGAATATTTGCTTTCAGATAAACTTAGGAAACAGAGGATGTGCCCTCTTAAAACAAACCACTTTGATAATGTGATGTAATACAGTTGCAAAACCTCATCAGTTTAGACCGTGATGCTGTAGGTTTGGGTATGTGGGGAATGTATGTTTCCTTACCTGATGAGGACACGAGGATGGAGTCAAATTTATGTCCACAGCCACTCCTTTCTTTACTTTTAAATTGCCAGGGTTTTGGAAGTGATGTGTTAGCTAGGTATGCTTCTGTCACCCAGCAACATTAAACAGACTTTTGAAACAAACTGTATTTGGAATAGGCAGTTTTGGACCATTGTTGGATGGAATAAATCTGTATATCCCTGGCATTCTCCAAAATCAGATACTGCTATGACTTTTCCAGGTGTCTCCTTTGTTAGAAGACCTTTGGAAAGCAAACGGCTTCCAAGCTGACTTAAGTTCAGCTCAAGTTTGAGCTTTGACAAAACTTTTGGAGAAGTAAACAGCACGAAGGAAGTTCCTACTCTTCCAAAAAGCCCACCTGCGTTGCAGTTGAGTGGGGATCCCACCATGATAATTAAAGGTGTTGACCTTTAGTGCCATATTCCCATGCACTGAGTGAAGCGATCTCCAAACTAACTAGAGCTCCAGCCTGCTAAGGCTTCACTGGTGCTGGCCAAACCGACGCTTCAGACCACAGCAGTAATTAAACTGAATGTTGTTGCAAAAGATGTACCTGCAGAGTGTGTTGGCACTAATGAAACACACGGATATTTCTCTACGTATCAAGAAGCGCAAAAGGTAGGTAATGGTAAGGTTGAGTATCTCACAGGTACTTTCCAAAGGTGATGGTTAGTGAAGACACATACTCTCCAGGAGATTTTTGTTGTTGATAAATAGAGCAGGTGGGAGTACTGTGTTTCCTGTCGGCTCATTGGCAGCAATTACAGTGTTCTGTTTAATTACAGAGATAGGGTTTGTGTACATTATAACCTCTATAAACGGCAAGCATCAGTTGGTGATCCTGATTTTCCTGCCCTCTTACGTTAGCACTTTTTCTCTGAAAGGATAAAGGAAAAAACCCAAACCAAACCTTCATTCCAACCTTGCAAGAAGAGACTGGGAAGGCTGTAATGAGCAGTACTGTGCTGATATGTTTTAATAAATATTAGTTTACTGCATACCACAACAGAGAGCAAATGCATGCAATTACTTGCAAATTTCTTCAGTGTTTGTACTTATAAATCTCTGCCTAAATCTTCCCAGCTGGGAGTTAGACTGGTCTTTCTGCTGTGGAAGCAGGGCTTTGTTCTCATGTTCAGCTTCGGCTCAGTCTGGAATAATTCAGAAACGTATTAGATAGATTGCTACTCCCAAAAGGCATAATGAAATAACCTTCACTCCCAGCCTTAGGGAAATAAGCACACAATCAGGGTTTGGGCAGATTTCTCGATTAAACAAAGAACTAACTGTGCACAAATTGCTCCATAACAATTTGTAAAGAGTCCACTTTATAAATTTCTTGCAGATGTAAAGCTGATATTTTTTAATCAGAATGGCAGGGCTGTTAAAGTTGAAACGTCTTCAACATTTTCCCGTTGCTCCATAATTAGTATCAGAAATATTTAGATTTAAAATGGTATTGGTAACACATCCGAGGTTATTTTTGATTTGGTTTTGGGAGTCAGTGAAATGCAGCGTCAAACCCAAGCTAAAATCTCCATTTAATACATACAGTGAACTTAATCCATCTGGAATAGATTCAGGATAACTTGGTGCTGTCAATTTTTATTTTGTTTAATTTCATAGGGTGTTCAGCAGAGGAATGAAAAGTTATTGCACTTAATGTTGTTGTGACTTGAGGTGTTCTTTGGTCAAATTATTCAATAAATCAAAATCAGGCTCTGGTTGTAGCTGCTAAGCGTTGTTTAGAATAGGATATTTAGAAGATTTTTAGCAGCTTTCCATTGATTGAACAAGACACACATGTCATGCAAAAAGCATGCCGTATTTTGATGAATAGCTGTATTAGATGGCAAGTCTAGGGACCCAGTAAACACAACTTCTTGTTTTACTGGCCTTTGTTTTTAACTTGCGGGCTTCAGTGTAAAAGAAAACACCACTCGAGTATTGTTCTGATGCTTTACTGCATATCTACGATTCATGCTCTTACCCTCCAAAATCTCGCCCAACATTTAAAATTATATACCTGTTTTCTATATATTAGCTTGCTGCTGAGTACCTCCTCCTTCAGCTGATTAGATGGTTCAAAGTCCTGCCATCACCTAAGCGTGCAAGGATGTTACTACAACTTGTGGAGAACGGTAGAGACTTTCAGACCGTCCTTTCTGTGAAGCAAGGTTTCTACTCCTTAGGCTGGAGTCTGCCTGCATCTCTGTGTCTGGTTTTGGTCTGCTACGTCCAGATACCAGAGCTGAACTCGGCAGACCTGCAGTTGCGTAACAAAGCAGAATCCGTTCCCCAGTTTCCAATGTCGTGCACTACAGAGGAGCTGTGCTCGTATCCGCGCAGCTGTCAGCAGATGCTGGTAGGTCCTGTTTCTACAAGCACAAGGTTCAATTTCAGTTTAAGCAGGCCTGAGTTTTTTTTTTTTTTTAAAAAAAGGGTGAACTTTCCTCAAAATGCATGCAGCTACTTGCTGTGAAGTTGCGCTGCTGTCTAAACCAGCACAGCTGCTGCCTGGACCAGCTCTGGGAGACCAAAGCGCTCGGTGCAGCTCGAGGAGCTGCTCCTGCAAAGCCGGGGCTGAGGTTGCAGCATACTGGGTATTCTCCTCCCCAACATCATCTGTCCGCCGCTCTGCACCCGCGGTAAGTTATTGGTCAGGGAGGTTTTGCCTTGGATGCTCTTGGCAGTGTTTTACCCTGTGTGGGTAACGTGTAGTTCCTTGTGCAGGCCCAGCTGGCCTGATACCACCTCTCCCTTTCGATGGAAATACGTGAGACATAAGCAAGAAGCCTGGTCCTATAGTCCATTAAATTAATGTCAGAGTTGGAGTTTCTAGTTGTGTAAGTTTAGCTGTGGTTTTGGGTGCATGTCTTGAATGGGGAGATAAACAAAAAAAATCTAAATACATCCTCACTGAAGAATGGACTTGCCACATTTCGACGTAGGTGCATAGCACCCTTGCTCATCTTGTGTACTTCGTGCACCTAGGGCAGTGTATGATCTTGTGTGTAAAAAGAGTAGAAAAACACTCAAATGCTTTCAGGAGGGATGAGTGCTAGGGCTGCTCACTCTGAAGAGAAACAGCGAAGAGGTAACCGGCATCTTGAGCTAAAGTGGAAAAAAAAAAATGCAACTGAATGTACTGGGAAATTCATCTTTTACTGTTTCATGTTTGACAGGACCTTCTGACAGCTTTTACTCATCAAGCAGATATGAAACACTGTTCAAACTATTTGTATTCTGATAGCTGAACCCAGGGTTAGGAAATGAACTTTATAGTTATAGTGGACATTTAATTAAAATATAGTGGTGTTCTCCCAATAGAGACTGTAACAACTGCTTGAGGTGCTCTGCTTTCACACTGGAGAATCTGCAGTGGCATGTTGAACAGGAAGGCCCCAGCTTGGTTTTCTTTTAAAATTGCATTTAAATGTACACTAGATACACATTCATCACTTTAATCTAAACTCTACTGTAAATTAACATGTATAGCCTCTGAGATCATACGCTTTCACAGAAGTACTTTAATGAAACTTGGCAGCTTTTGCCCTGTAACATCATTTGTTCCGTTCACTAGCAAAAGCAGACCTCAAACAAGTCAAAACTGTGCTCAGTAATGAGTTCCATTATTTTTCTTCATGTTTTTGGAGTCTCGAAAGCCTCCTGTCCCATGTCTTTATTTTACAATAAGTCAAAAAAGCACGACAAGCCTGCAGATGTATCAAAGGAAAGCTTTCTCATGTAAGATCCTGAGATGTTTGTCATTTACCGTAACCAAGCGTGGGACTTCAATTAGCGTGAGTGACTTGTTGTCAGTAAGGAAGCTTTCTTCTCAAAGCCGGTACATTAGCTGCTTGATGTTCACAGATGCTGTTACATGTACAGTTGCCTGGATGATTCTGTCATAGTCTTTTGCATCCCTATTGATACTCATATAATGCTGACATGAAAACCAGGTGCCAAAGTAAGCTCATAAATACAAAGGTTTTGTTTGAATTAACCGTTTCTGTTGACCTCATGGAAAAGTACATGCTATTTATTGCAGAAACGCCACTGAGGCTGGGCTGGTGAACGGCTTGGTTACAACCGTATGTCATCAACAGAAAATGAGGTGACTGTTGCTCAGTTTTGGGGTGAAATGGGGAGGATGAAACTTGACATGCTGTGTTTTTCCTCTGTAAGGGGAAAACCAGTGTAATCTGGTTTGGACTATCTTCATGTATAGCATTGAGGGGGGGAAGAAAAAAGCTGTAGGGGAAAACCCGTTCTTGCAGCCTGTGTGTGTCTGGGTGAAAGTAAAACAGCATTTCCATGCGGTTTGCCTGTTGTGTAAGCTGCGATCTCTGATCTGTCTCTGCTCAGAGCTCTGACTTGAGCTCCCAACGTAGTAGGGCAAGCTGGAGAGAGAATGGACTGCTTAGCTTCGCCTAGGGTCGCTTAATTTATACAGTCTCAAGGTTTCTGCTAAAGAGGGCAGATAAACTTTAGGTTTATCCTATGCCTAACTGCTCTGCTTAATTGTGTAGGCGCCACTAAGTAATAGATATTGAAAAGCTCTGGACTTGCATATTTTCAAGCAAATTCTTTTTCTTACGTTCTCACAGTTAAATCTAATGTCATTCAACTTCAAGATTAAAAAAAGTAATCATGGTAGCAGTCATATCTGCATAGAAAAAAATTACTGGAATGTGTTCAGTACAGATCTTTCACCTTCACTAAGCAAGTGATTTTGTAGTCATTCACTAGTTGATAGGTTTTGTTGCACTGAATTAACCTCTTATGTCAGCTAAAAATAACCACGAAGTCTTTGCTACATCCTTACCCATCTTTTTTTTTTCCCCCAAGTATACATGCATATGTTTATTTTTAAATCTATTAATATATGTAAATATGGCTCCATCATGAGTTCTGTTTTTTTCTAATGTTGAGGAAAGCATTAAGTGTTAGTAAACTGAAATAGAAAATTTTGGTTCCAAGGGAAAGAAAATGTCTTCTAGTATAAATGTTTTCCCCTTAAAATATATGGCCCGATTCGATATATGGGCTGATGACCCACTGAAGTCTTTCACAGAAGTCAGTGTTGATCTGCAAGCCTGTCAATAGGTCAGTCGATGGCTTTCAGTGTATCTGTAGGGATTAACCTCACTGTGTATTCTGGGGCTATTCTGATGAGCTCTCTAGATCCATATTGTTGGAAGCAGGATCAGGTGCCCAAGAAGTCAGAGGAGAGAATTTGTCTTAATAATAGTAATTCATTAGATACCTCTTAAGTAATCAAGAAAAAAAAAAGAGAGAAAATGTAGTAGAACCATGCTGATGTGACGTGAGATTTCTGGCATGCTTGGGGTCCCCACCAGTTACACCATGTTGCCTAATTGAGTTATGTTACGGACCAGCTAGAAGCGGTGGAAGAGGACACAAAGCCTCTCAGCAGAACTGAAAATGCCTTTCTGATAGCAGAAGTGAGGAATGTCCGCTCCAGTTTCCAGCTATTCCTGACTTGGATTGCTTCTGTTCCTATTTGTTTTTTCTTGGCTTCTGCTCGCATTGTACTTTATTTGTGTCAGACCTTTTTCCTTCTCTTTTCATCCAGTGTCTCTGCAGCATGCTTAGCTAGTGATTAATGGGAAGCCTGACTCAGAACACCTGGATACAGTGAGTCTTTCGTTTAACAGTGGATAAGCCAGCAAACTTTAGGGCAAACAGCTCGCGTACCTCATTTGGGTGATCAAGTTTAAACAGCAGTCTCTTATATTCAGACCCCACCGTGTAGGGGAAAACCACGTACGCCACTGATAATATATGCGTTTGTTGTCAGTTGCTTTCAGCTTGGGTCTTTCTAGTGCCCCACGGGTTTTATTTGATGCGTCACTTTGTTTTGTCTTTACTCTCTATGCTCCAGAATCCATAGGTATCTCCCTCCTCTTTTTGTGAAAGAAACTGAAGATGCCCCATGTGTTTACCGTGGCTCTGCCTGTGGATAGTCATTTCCACGTGGGAGTTAGAACCAGCTTTCTGGTGTGGGAATACCTCTGCTGCTCTGTACGTGTATGTATGTGTCTTGCATTGCAGAGCTTTCATTGCATAAGCCTGTGTTCTGGTTGTTCCTTTTTTTCCTTTGGTTTGTGCTTATTGAGAAAGGAATGGTTGAAAGATGAAGGCTAAGGATTGAAATGAAAATAATGAGAGGAGATAAAGGTTGGTGACTGGCGTAAGGTTTGGGTTTTCCGTTAGCCAGTGGTGAGAGCAGGAAATGTTCAAAGCAGCCCGTGGCACGTAGACACGTTCATTAAGATGGGTTGAATTGGTCCTGCGGGTATTTGGGTCTTTGACTTTTCTGGCAGTGTAGAAAAAACACCTTAGACTGAGCACTGAACTTTTGGACGGGTCAACTTAGCTGTCAGTCTTCTCACTCATTCAAGTGCTTAGTCTAAGACACATGTAAAAGTGGATGCAAACAGCATTAAAGAAACAGAATACTCATCCTCGGGATGAAGACGTGTCAGCACTCCAGATGGCAATCTGGTCACCAAACTCTCAGATGCCTACTGTATGCGTATAAGCTGTTCTCCTACTCCGTGGTTCACACTTGAGTAAGTTTTCTTGTGGAACGCTTTGTTTCCAATTTACCTGTAAGTAAAAAGGTATCCATCTATGTTCAGGGCTTTATTTCCCTAACTATCCTTTAAACTCTTCGTCATTATTTTGGACACATACTCTTTTTAGTCCTTTTAAAAACCTCGCTGTTTCTATCCACAAGCTGGACGCTTCCTATGGCTGTGTTTGCTTCCATTATACATACAACCATGATTCCTGCTCCCTCTTGGCAAGGTCATGCTGTTGGCATTTTGCAAGCTCCTCCTCCTTGGAGGATTGCTTCTGCTCGCCCCAACAGATCTGAGGCTTGTTACCCTTGGTACTTTGTGATTGTTTTGTTTTCCCTCTAGAACTTGAATTCAAATCTGGCCTGATCTAGTCTGCGGACAGAATGGCAAATTGTCACTGTTTTTTGTAAGTATTAATCATAGGGTGTTTTTGGAACTTCTGATCCCTGCTGTAATCTGATCTCAAATTAAATATTCCGCAGGCCCTCCAAACTGGCATGTTTAACTCTTCTGTCTCAAAAGAGTAAGAAATTAATTTAAAGCTTTACCCTTTAGAAAGCTTTTATAACAAGTGTTACCTCTCTGAAGTTTAAATTTCAGTAGTCTTTATGTTTCTGTAGTACGGTTGTGTACTTGCACTTCTTCATACAACTGTCAACTGTGAAACAAGCCCAATTCTTCTGACCAGCCATAGTGAACTTCAGTCATAAAGATACGTGGTGGTGCCTGTAGCATGACTGCTCGCCAGTGCTTAGAAAATGGGCCATTGTCATGATGCAGAATTCAGGTAAAATTTGTTTGCAGTTGGGAATTTGAACAGAATGCATATTCTCCAGGATGCCTCTGAAACAACAGGAGTTGTCAGGAAGGATGTTGGGGGAAAAAAAAACCCCACCTGGTAGCAAAGACAGACTAGGCAGAAGTGATGCCTGCCCGATAAACTCTAGAGAGCAGAGAGGATCGCTGGTCCCTGGGTTAGTTCAGAGAATCTATCCTTTGCTTCCAGCAAGGATTGTGGTGGTACAGCGTTGGGAGAAATGATAGAAGGTACGAAGAAGTGGGTATGAAAAAAGAAGGTTAAAACCAGTCCTCTACATTGAGAATCCCAAGGACTTCTTGATTTACCTAGGCATTTGTCTATGTCCAGCAGACAAATAAGCAACAGAAGACCATAGGAAAGGGAATGACCCAGTGTAACCAGTAGCAAGACAATTCATATGAAGGAGCTGTAGGTTCATGATAATTAACAGGCAAAGAGGAAGTGAGCTTTGTAGAAAGCTGTGCCGCGTCTTGATGCGGAGGAGAAAGAGGTCTAAGCAGAAGGCTCAGCAACTGGCCCTTCTGTTGTAGGAAGATCAGAAGAAAGTAGATATATTGGCAACACACACGAATAATGTGAATTCTTGTAAAGTAGTGAAGGTGGCCACAGAGTGGTAACATCAACTAAAGGTATTAACACAGAAGACAAAGAGGTGGGAAGACTAAGAGGATGTGATAGGAATGTGATAAAAGGCATATTACATGCCAGTCCCAATAGGTGAACAAATTTTGTGGAAAAGATACAGGAATAAGGAATTGACTTGTTAAAAATAAAAACTAATAATTAAAAAAGCTGTTAAACCGCTTGAAGATGGGAGCAGAGGTTTTGGTTTGGTAAGGAACAGCTCGGTGGACACACTGAGATACCAGTCTATAGGGACATGCCTCAAGTACTAGGTGTACCTGTAGTCCCAGCTACCCTGTAGATGTTTTTCTTAATAAAACATGTATTTAACTTTAGAAGCATGGAGTCTTCTCATGCTAACTGATGTCACCTTTTAGAATGTAGCCCGATACATCTGTTCAGCATGGAAGATCACATCCTGCTGGTTGAATGAACTTGTGCTGAACTGAAAATAAGCATCTCTTTATTGATGAATGATGAGCAACGTGTATGCTATACCCTGGTTAAGTGTACGGAGCTTACCAGATCCATCTGTAATAATGATAATGAAAATACATAAAAAAACCCTGAACAAACAAAAAACCCCCACAAAACAAAATAAGCTGTGCCAGAAACATCAGTAGCCATCAGAGACTGAATATATTTCTTTTTAAATAATCTTGCCCAAAGGAATTTCTTTCTTTTCCTTTCTGTGTCTGTACGTGAATAAAAATCGCATTCATGCAAGGTGGCGAGGCAGCGCCAAAATACATAACCTGTTTTGAAGGTAAGATATTGAAAGAAAAATAAATTGTTTGTAAGAAATTCAAACCCTGAGAGAGAGAGAGATTGAAGAGATGCAGGGAGAACTTTGTTTGCTCTGCGTGGCTGTTCTACGCTTCTGTCAGCCAAGCCCAAGGTGACAAGTTGTTGACTCAAAAGGCTCTGCAGGAATGTTAAATGGTTATCGTTGTTTAATACTTATGCTCTATTAAGTGACGGCCTCTTCTTTACATCTTCAAAACACTTTTCAAGCACGCACTGGTTTGCAAGGCTGGAGGCTGCTCTCTTTTACAGGGAGGCCTCGAGATCTGACTTAAATCCCGCAGCGGAGCTGAGCCGGGGAGGAGTTGCAAATGGAGTTTCTGCTTTCACTGATGCCTGCTTGCTCTTTGTGGCACAGAAACGGTCTCGAACAGGTTGGCTTTCTCTGGGGCTTGTGGCTGGTGAGCAGAAGTCCCCTTTTGCCTGTGATTGCTGAGGGCCGTTCATTTAGAAGCTTTTTTTATGAAGCTGTTGGCCTACGAACTAAACAAACAGCTCCTGCGGTCCCCACAGGGCAGTCCCGCAATTTTCCTGCTGGTTAGTTGAAACCTAAAACCCCTTCATTTCGGGGGGCCAGGGCTAAGTTATATTTCATTTTTGGTGTTCACCCTGAATAAATGGCATTCTCTTATTCTAATCTCTTAATGGGAGCCTTGCAGTTCTTAGCGAGCGCTGAGAACAGCCTGCTTTCTAAAAACCTGTGTGAGAAAGTTTGGAAAATTAGCTGTCGATAATGGTGAAGTTTGGGTTTCATTAGTGTCTGGGTCATAAATATATTTGAAAATCAGAGGTGAAAATTTACCCCTCTTGAAGTCAGACAGCCCTCTCCCCTCCCTTGTAAGCATATTGACTTTAGGGAACTAAACTTTAGGACATCTTTGTCTTGCGTACTTGAATCTCTGCTGAGAAGCCTAATTTTAGGCCGTTCTCTTTCAGTCTTGGCTCTAATTATTGTATACTCTCTTCTCTTAGATTCGATCCCTCCTTTGAGGTGTGTGACGTATTCTGAACGGTTTTGCTTGCTTTGTTTTGCAGCTAACTTTCAAATTGCTGTAATCTGTTCAATGTTACATGATTATTTCAGCTTAGAATATCTCCACCGCACAATTCACGTGCTTTATAATTAAGAAACATTCGTAATGAAAAACTAGATGCAAACAATGAAAGACAAGGACAAGGCTTGATCATACAGCTAGGGGAAAAAACAGCAACACCCCAAACCTCACCATATTAGAGGTCTAATTTTTTTCATATGTTTAGTTCATTGTTTTCGTCATCAGATGTTCTTCCCTCCTTTGTCTTGCCAGCAATGCAGAACAGTATTTATGCTTCAGACGTGCTTTGGAGAAACTGTAATTTTTGCAACACCTGCGAAATTGCCTCTTGCAACACCCCTTGCTGTCCCTTTATGCTGGAAGAAGAAAATGTTAGCTTGGCAGAAATCAGTATGTGAATCAAAGACAGTTAAGGTACATTAAAGTAATTTATACTCATAAATTCAGAATTTTTCACTTAAAGGGCTTGCATTTTTTATAAATAGACACATAGTGTGTAAAAGTCCAATACATTCAGCACACGGTGAAAAGTACTGTTCTTGAGAAGGAAAAAATAGGGCTGCTAGAAAATACCCATAATACTAGGAAGATATCAGATTATGTGACAGTAGTTGCACATTTTTGAAGCATGACCAAATAACATATCACTCAAAGCATTTCCCTCCCCTCTTGTTGTTTTTTTCCCCCCTGGAACTGGGAGGAAATGGATACTACACACCCACCCATTCACAAAAATCCTGGCGGGAGGCCAGCTTCCCTCTCTCTCTCCATCCCCGAGCCAAGCTCCGGTCTCTCTTCCCCTTCTCCTTTCTTACTCCTCTTTGCGGTTGCTGCCTGCCAGATCTGTACCGATTTCAGCAACAAATGAGCTCTGTGAGGCCTTCTCACTGAGGTCTTCTAGTGTTGCTTATTATCCACACAGATCCTCCTCCTCCCCGTGCTTCCTAAAACCTGCATTTATGCTGGACTCTGGTTTGTGGGATTTTTTTTTCTTTTTTAGCTGTTACTTTATTTCCCGATTCTCCTGCAACTTTCTCTGTGTTCTTGTCTGTTGTTTCGAAGTGTCAGTACGGGCATAGGTTGCTGCCAGCAAGTAAGGGGTGGGGGGAAAGTTCAGAAGCCCTTGCGCACATCCGTATGCCAGATCTTTGCCAATACCTCTTCCCCAGCTGGTTTGGCAGCAAAAGTGATACCTGTTATGGCAGGGGGGGGGGGGTGTGGGACGTCCACGAT
>NW_009619014.1:18196-86814 GCF_000690535.1 Cariama cristata | reverse complement strand
TGCCGCCCCAGCCACTCCAGATGCCGTGGCTGGAGCAGTGTGGCAGGGTTTAAATGCGCGGTTCAACGTGCCAACGCCTGGGAGTTTGAGTCTGAAGCTGTCAAATGAAAAACTGTGTGTACTGAATTGTCCCCATAGTGATTCTCAGCTGCTTGGGGAATGTGGGTTTTGGATCATGTCCAAAGTCTGATATTCCGCCCCCCCCCTTTTCCATGGTGAGGTTAAGACCATATGAAGAGGCACTGGCGTATTAAATAGAGAATATTGGCTGGAAAAGCTCTTCCCAGCAGACACCTCTATATTTTACTTGATGGGCTGGAAACTCCCTGGCCAGCTTTAGCCTTCACTCTGCTAAGGGCTGGTAAGGTATGAGCCTCTATAGGAGGGTGAATGTGTCCATATATGTCGAAGAGTGCATAGTACAACCCTGCCCTGCTCGAGGTGCTGGCTCTGCTCATTGCTGCCCTGGGAGCATTACTTTAGCATCCTGCTTGTTCCCACTTACCCTAAGGCTGGAGGTTAGCACAGAGCCTGCCAGTCCATCGCAGTTGGAGGTCCTGGTGCCCACCAGCATCCCACCAGCTCGGGTGCTGAGGCCAAGCGCGATGGGCACCATGCAGACTACCCCAGCTCTGGGCTCACTGCCTGAATGAACAGGTGAGGACCGTAGCTGCGGTGGCAGGGTTTATATTGCCACAGCTCCGCTCTTGCTGGGACCTTGTGGACCAGACTGGGCAGATACAGCGCAAGGGTTCGGCAGCTCCAGGCTTCTCATCCCCCTCCACTGTCCCTGTGTACTAGCAATGGCTAGGGGCTGTGGTGAGGGAATGGGAGAAGAGGGTTGCCAGGGCTTTGCTGTTCTCTGGTGCCTGCACGTGCTGGTCACATCTCTTGCATGGAGGCAAAGCCTCAGTGGGCTCCTCCGTACGTGTACCAGATGTCCCTCATCACGGTGGAAATGTTTTCCTTGAAGAACTAAATATGCAACGCAGGACTTGATAGGGCTGCTTTGGGTTGGGTGAATTCCTTCTTCTGCCAGGCCTCCCATCAGGCTCCCCAAAAGTCGTTACGTTTGGAGTCTGCCGTGTGCTTTTCTGGGTTTGTGTAAGCGAGGCGAGTGAACTGGGTTCTCGGTCAGACATACTTCAATCTTATTGTGTATATGGCCGGCCATTGGTGCAAATCAGGAGTTGTGCACATCCCCTTAACATAGCTCTCATTTCAGTGTGGTCTTCACGCTCCTCCTTGCCTACCAGCTCAGCGCCAGGGAACAAGGAGTTTCCCTCTGCTGAAGGCACACAGCTTCGAGCCAGGGATTTCTCTCTGCTGAGCTCACGTGCGCAGCAGAAACACCATCCGCCCGTGAGCCAAGTGCTTCAGTTAAGAATGAACTTAATTAGGGATTACTTACAGAGGGTTTGCTCACCCCCACCCCCGTTATGTGCAGCTCGGGAGGGGGGAGAGGAGGGACCGTGAGGCTCTTGTTTTCTCTCTAAGCCTGTGTCTGAAAAGGAGACTCTCCCTTAATTTTTCTTTTTTTTTTTTCAAAAAGCAAATTGAACGCCAAATCTGTAATCAGATACCAGTAGGAATGAATGCCAGAAGCAAAGGCAGCCGAAGGGAGCTTTTCATCTCGAAAACCGCTTTCCCACCTGGCCGAGAAGTCCCCGCGTGTGCCTGGTACGATGGGTCAGCCCTCCCTGAGGGCCATGCCTGGTACTCAAGTGTTGACTCTCAACTCCATTGAGTCCTGGTTGTTGCTGCCTCACGTTGAACCTTCCCAAAATCTTTCAGGCAAGAGGGGAGGAAAGGCGGGTAGCTCTTGTTCTGAGGATTTACATGCCACATCTGCCTGGAATGGAGCTTGTAGCCTGGGTGCTTTAGGAAGTAGCCTCTTAGATTTCTGCCAGAACAGACCAGCCTTGTGTGTGAAGGAGGAGGTGGTAGTTGCTAGTCCTTTTGGAATACCTTCTGCTGGTCTCAGCTTCTACCGCACCTCATCATACGATTGCTCACTGCGTCCCAGTTTAAGGTTTGTTGTTGGCAATTGTCTCTGTCGTTGGTTCCCCCCGGGTTCTAGCCATCATGTACTGATGAATCTTCAGGCCAACGAAAAATAGCTTTCCAGCTCCTACTTGCTTTAACCATTTGGGACTGTTCAGCAAATTCTGGAGATCCATTTTGGTGAACTGAAGAAAATGCTAAATATACTTGTTGCTGCTTTATCGCCTCGATCGTGTTTGCACACAAGAAAGGGACAAGCCCCCCTTATTTGCTCTTCATCGGCACTCAAAGGCAGCTTGTGCCACCATTATTGTAAACATCAGTGAAGTGTTGCCATCTCGTTTTGACTAATGGGAGTATGTCACCAAGAGGAATCTAGGAGCACAGGCTATTGTTGATGCCGCTTGTTCACATTCCTCTATCAAGAAGGTTGCTGAACTCAAGCGTGATTGAGAGTCTCTCGAGGATGACC
Source organism: Cariama cristata (assembly GCF_000690535.1). Classification (NCBI taxonomy): domain Eukaryota; kingdom Metazoa; phylum Chordata; class Aves; order Cariamiformes; family Cariamidae; genus Cariama; species Cariama cristata. The sequence goes on along the minus strand of NW_009619014.1, from coordinate 84,338 downwards.
CTGGGCTTGGGCATCAAGTGAGAGGTCATTTTTTCCTAAGAGATGTCACCCCAAGTTAAACACTTGGAAAAGACAAGCCACGGTGATTTCTTGTGGACAGAGACCTGGATTTCTTCAGTGAATGCTTGTTATGTATTTCACTCTTTAAAGTAAATTTGTAAGATACTTACATTGAGTTGTTCTCTTTAGGTCCTTTGAGGTTTTTATTGCTTCAGAATGGGTAGGTGAAATAAAACCAATTGCAGACTGCTCAAGTGAAAAAAGGAGCAGAAATAACAGTTGCAAAGAACGATGGGATGATGCTTTTCCTGTGTTCCTGGGATTCTTCTCTGTGTTTGTGGGTCAGAGGATGTGTGATTTCCTTATCTCTGAACTGACTCTTCCAGGGAGCTTGTCCATCTGTGGCAAGAGGGTGTACTGGATTTGGAAGGAAAGCGGTAGTCTGTTGGCTGGTGCCTGAGGTAGAGCTTAGATTAACTCTGGCACCTTGAACTACCAACCCAACAAAACCATGTGTGGTTTGGGTAGGCATAACTTCTTGCAGAAGCTGAGCGAGATCACTCCGAGAAATAAAATTAAGAGCTGTCTTTTAAATACCGGGGCAGGCTGGTGCATCCAGTCCTTGAATCGGGTGATCAGACAGGAGGTAGAACTGGGATTTGTACATATAAACTGTTTTTATTTTGCTATTAATAATATATGAAATAAATACGTGCAATAAAGGAATAGACAGTGGTTTTGTACCAGTTACAGTTACTCCTACCAAAGATGCTCTAAGGAGAACGGCCAGGCAAATTTCAGCTAGTAGCTGAATGTGCTAGGGAACGAAAAAACTGCAACAGAGGACTTGCTGGAATGTTGTAAAAAAAACTTCTGTAGAAGTGGTCTGTTTCAAGTTGGAGATTGGGGAATGGCATAATAAAAAATAAATTGTTTTTCCCCTTTTTGTATTAGAAAAGCCTCAGGCCATAAACATCTTGAAAGAAATGGATTTTTTTTTTACCCTTCTGAATGGATCCGAGTTGCTTGGAAAAAATGTTTGTACATAACCCACAAGCGCAGCAGGGTTGAGAGTCCTATTTTTAGTGTCGGTAAGTCAACCAGCTTGGTACGCTGGGAAATCCCCAGCTCCTGGCACCTAAAGGTTAATATTATCAGCTCTCCAAGAACTGGTTTAGAAGATATTTTAGTTCCATTAGCTCAGCTTGTGTTATCAGTTGTAATAATAATAGTAAATTTATTGCTTGTGTTATCATAGCCTCTCAAAGAGCTGGCTGAGGCTGTTATTTTCTCTAGTTCATGCTGAAACTTAGGTTTAAAGTGGGAATAAACACTCCTAAATTCAGCCTTTCCACTAAAATGCTCAAAAAGGATCTTTCTACCACATGTCTTTCAGTAAACAATCCTCATAAACCCAGATTATAGTCTTAAAGCGGAATGTAGAAGAATCCTCAACTCCTAATCGAGAGGATGAAAAACACCCTTTGTACAGGAAGCATCTATGTAGTTAAATAAAGTCGCTGATATGTGATGTGCGCTTCTGGTATGGACCAAAACCTGTGCAAAAAACTTTAAAGACAATCACAGTTGAAATCCACAGATTTTAATGCCAACAGTTACAATTTGTAACACAGACGTACTGTCCTGCCATCCCCAGGTATCTAGGTGTTCAAAGTAATACCTTTTGTGTATGTGAGCCTGCAAAACACGTACCTACCTACTGAAAGATCCTGTACCTACATACCTACTCGTGTGTGGTTTTGTTGGATCTTTTTATTTGATCACAGGTTGTGAAACCTGGGAGTTTCTCATTTTCCAGCTTTTCTCTGCAACCATAACAGCTGGAAACATGCGTGTGGGTTTTTTGGTTGTTCGTGGTTTGTTTTTTTTTTTTTAAATGAAAGCTGAGATTCTTACTCAGTGACATGACTGAAAAGACTAAAGCTTTGAAAAAAAAACCACTGAAAAGAAAAATAAGACTCATGATAAAATCACAAGAGCTGGCTATACTGACTCCACTGAAATTAATGCTAAAACAGTTATTGACTTAGTGGGACTTAGTTTCACCCCGAGAATGTAAATAACTGAAAATTATGTTTTGAGTCACTGCAAGGTTAAAGTTATGGTGCTTGAAGTGCCCTAACCTTCATGTCCATACCTGACAATACTTGATTCCCCCTCATAAAAATGTTATCTGTTCCTCTCGTGTTTATATGATAGTTGGAATAACTGCAGGACTCTCCCAGCTCCTGAACCCTCGCCTTACAGCCAGGTGCAGTCAGTCCCTGCTTACAAACTTGCTGAAGGATTTTTAGATGTTTGGTTGGTTGTTTTTGCCTGAGAATGGATTTAAGAGCATATGGATAGTTGAGGATTTATTTTTTAAGGTTATGGTAAAGTTCTAGGCATACCGTGGGTCTGTACTTTGTGACCGATGCCAAGAGATGCCATCCCGGTAGCTTGCTGTGATCGGTTCGACGACAGCGGTGGTGATGGATGTGGTGAGAGTGCCCTTTACTCATAAGGAGCTGTCTCCTGTCTTTTCCCTCCAAAATGCAAATGCCAGTATTTTGATTAAAACTTTTCAGTTGGCACAAAGCAATAAAAACAGTAGGGAGCGACAGCAAACTCGGTTTCTGAGCTGCTTTGCTCTCTTGAGGGTGTATTCCCTACTGGGATGCGAGCACTCCCTGGGTCGCACAGGCGTGTGGGCACTGGCTGCCTTCCATCGCCTCTCCTCTCCGTGCCCACTTTTCCTCTTCCTTCTCTTTTTGTAATTGTTTCTGGGGTTTGAGAGTATGTCGTGCACTCCCGAGGCATTCAAATTGCCATGTGTATTTTATCCAGAAAGCAATAGCTTAGTGCATTCTCCGGTGATTCGTTGGCTATGCGGATTTCTTGCTCTTTTGTACAACTCTCTGCTGTGTGCCAATGTAACGACTTAGTGAAATAACGATGGAGGTCCAGTAACCTTTCCATTGCTAGGGGTAAAACTTGCTTCCCTTTGTGGAGCCAAATATGCTGAAGCAGGCCAGCAGAGCAGCGCTGCTTTTCCAGTTTAACAGGTTTAGCTGATGTTACCGGGTTGCCACCGAGTTTATTATAGTTTCATAACTCACTCAAGGCTGGCAGTGAACATTTTGGCTTTTCTTTCTTTGCCTGTGCAGCGGTAGTGATAGTCATCGGGGCTCTCAGCTCGGCAGATAATCTCCTCAGGGTTATCATTTACTCACAAACAGACGTGCGACGTATTTGTGAAAAGGCTTTTGAAGTGGCGTTGCAGGCGGATGCTGCCCGGAGCTGCGGAGCAGACCGTGTTTACACAGGGGCAGAGGATTTCTCTGCCCGGCCTGGTTCTCCTCAAGTGCCCGTATTCTGCGGCTACCCTGTTTGCCTTTCTAATGAAGTGAACTGTTTGTTTGAAATATGTGGTAGGAGGTATTTAAACAGAGACTAAAGTAAACTTTCGGGCTGTTCACATAAGCCATGCATATCTGGTTTGTGAAGTGAAGGAAAACAATTTGGCTGCAGCTTACCTCTGGGAAGGGCAGTTAGGAGCTGTTTAAATAACGAACCGGGCCACGGCGGATGTTGCCGCAGCCTCTTACGGCGGTGACTGCTGCTCATGTAGGCATTCCTTGGGATGCTGCCTCCATGGAGAGCTCAAAATTACCGCTGTTATTTAAAAAGGGGATTTATTCATTAGCTGTGAAAACTTGGGTACATTCATACTTGATTAAAACCATCCCAATTAGACAATGGACTGTTGAGAGCCAACATATGCTATTGGCTTTATAACGTCATTAGTAACCCAGAGTCCCCACTTTGAAATAAGATCGTGCCCGAGTACGCAGACATCTGTTTCTGCCTAGCCAGATGGAGGTCAGCAACATAACTTAAACTGCTAATCCTCATTGCGGAGAGGGGAACAGGAATCTGAGGAAGGTAGTAACAAATGAACTTGGATCCTGCTCCTGGCGAGGCACGAGGTATCGATGGCTGATACAATGCTTGGAACACGCACTGCGGAGCTCCGGTAATAAGTTTCTGCCTAACCGCAAGCAGAAGTTCAGAGAGCAAAGGAGGGCTGGGTGAAGCGATCCTCTTTGTGGTTATGGCATTACAATTCGTCTTGGAGAACCTCACTGCTGTTCCCGGCTCCACCACACTTTGTGCCTAATGGGAGCGTTAGTCAGCTGCGGCACGGCGTTTCTCGACAATGACTGGCAAAACGGAGAGCTCGGTGGTGGGGAGAGCTTTTCACCCCCTGCCATAGCACAAAACAATTAAAACCGGTCATGTGGGGAGTTCAGGAGCAGAGATTTCCAGCCCTGTCCAATAGAGACCATATGTTTCCATCCATCATTTATATTTTTTGGTGGGGAAGAAAGCGCCAAGTTGGTTGGGACTACAATGCCGCATCCTCTGGCATTGTTTCCCCACGCATTCTCCTCGGGAGCAAGGGGAGTCACAACACTTCAGTCTCCTTGGGCTCAGCATAGAGATTAAAACAAACAAAAAGTCCTTATGCTCCCGGAGTGCAATAAATATGCTAGAATTTCAATAGGATCCAAACAAGTGACAATAGTAGCATTAAGAGCTGGCAAATCCTTTGATGTTATTGACCAGAAAAGGACTGCTGTCGTCTCTGTCATGAACATTTAAACTTTTGACCTCCAACCTTTGTGTCAAATGGCTTTTCCATATGGAGGGTTACTATACCTCTCTGAGTGCTGCTGCATTTAGTAGAGCATCAAACACTTCACTGGCGGGAAACCGATGCTTAATGCGTTGGAAAAGCTCCAGGATTGCCAGAGGGTGGGACTGAGGAGAGCTGTCTCCTCCTCTTCTGCTGGAGGTAAATGAAGATCCCTGTGAAGTCCCCCATTTTCCTATAGCTGGATTGCGTCTGAACTCCGCACAGAAACGAGGAAGGGAGGATTGCGTTTCGGTGGGCAGGGGACAGGCATCTTAAGTTATTTTTTATTTTTATTACCACCATGTGCTTGATATTAGCTGTAGACCAAAGGCCTCTTTTGTGCAAACATACAACTGAAAGATGAGGTTTTACAGGCTCGGGAAGTCTTCCTGCTTGTGCCGCAGAGCCGTATGGGCACTGCTCTTGGTGATGTGCTGGCTGAGTGTCAGGGGAAGGGGTCTGCAGCCATCTTCGCCTTGGGGAACCTGCCAGGGAGTGTGCAGAGCATGAGGGACCATACTGGCCCACACCACAGGTCCGTCTAGCCTGGTACCCTTTCCAAGGAGTGACCGAAAGCAGGTGCCCAGGAGTTAATGTAAGAACACAGCAGATGATTCTCCTCTCCTTTTGTTTTCCCTCAGGCACTCTCCCAACTTCCCAAAATTTGCAGTCCAGGAATTTCCTGGTCCATAGGTGGTTTCTCCATGCTGGGACCCTTACTGCATTTCTGTTCTGTGACTTTCTGCTTGAGGCCATTTAAACTTTTGGTGTCCGTAGCCTCCTGTGGCAGTGAAGCAGGGACTGGTGGTCTGTGCGCCTCATCCTCATTTGGACATCTTTCCCATCTTCTGGCTCCTGTTGTCTCCTTGTGGCACCCTTGGCTTCTCCTCTGGGATGTAAAGAGAGGAATGAAAAGCAACAGCCTCCTCTGTAGTGCCCCCTTACCCACACGAGGGCTGCAGAATCATAGAATCGTTATGGTTGGAAGAGACCTCAAAGATCATCAAGTCCAACCGTATACCTGATGCCACCATGTCTGCTAAACCATGTCTTGAAGTCCCCCATCTAAACGTTTTTTGAAACAGTGAAGAAGTTCTTTCTAATGTCGAGCCTGAAGAACGGTCCGTTCCCACTTTGCTCACGTTTGTGGGGTTGTGCTCCACCTATTTCTACATTTTTCTCCCATTTTCTCCCTTACTAACCAAGCTGAAGAACGTGGCTGTGCGTAGGCAGGTAATGCAATTTTGTCTCTGGTCTGCCTGGACCGGAGGCTGAAGAGGGTGATGCTGTTGTAATCATCTACGGTAGTGCCAAAAAGCTCAGAGACTGGGGCCCTGTTGCGGTAAGCGCTGTAGACAGGGGATGTAAAGATGGAAACTGCCCTGAAGAGTTTGCTTTTGCGCTGTTCTGTGCAGAAAAATCTTTGCTAATGCCATGAGCTGCTTTACCTGCTACTGCATTTGTACGTTTCTGCTTGTTCATGTCTCTGTTCTTCCATTTTTCCTTTTCTCTTATTAACGGGGGTGTTTTTCCTCCCTGGTGAAGCTGGACCTACCCACACAGTCCGTGACAAACTCAAGTCCTAGCAGTGAGGCTTGTGCGGGCAGGAGAGCTCAGGAGATGCTGGAGCCGGTTCTGCAGCCAGGTACCCTCGGCGATTTTTGCGTCCCTGCTCCGCAGCTCTGATGCGACCATGCATGGCATCTGGTTTTGATGCATCACGCTGCTGACCCGGGGCTGTCCTCACAGGGCGTAAGGACCACGAGTGTTAATTGAGCTGAGGTTATCGACTCTGATTTTTTTGATTTGTGTTTTTAAACAAGTACGCTCAGACATACGTGCTCTTCGTACCATTTCTCAGCAGCGGTGCTAGCTCTGAATGGGTGATGTAAAGGCTTGGTTGCTTTTGGTAAGCAGCACCTAGTTCGCAAAGCGAGAGAAGCGTAGGCCAGATCCTGCTGCCGTGTCTCCAGAGGGCAAGAGAGGGGATGAAGGTGAAGGTGTTGTTACGACTTTGTGAGGAACTTCCCATATGCTGTAGAGAGAAAAGCCCTTTGGTGGGGAAGGGGAGATGGGAGGGATCCTAACAATAATCCTAAAAACCCAACAAAAAGCGTGCTTATATCTAAAACTGATACTCTCACCCTGTGTCTGAGTAATAGGAAGCAAAGAAGAAGTTGTCTGTAAAGAAAAGCAAACTTAAAAAAAAGATCATGAGCGAAACCCAAGAGAGATTTGTAAAGAATGAGCAGTTTTAGGCAATTGAACCATTCTTTTTAAGGAATTAAGGAAATGATGGGTAGTGGATAAAATACTGTTATTCTAGCTCCTCGTTGGGGCTTTTCACTGAAGAGGGTCAGAGTGTTTCAGAAAGGACATCTCCCTGTTAACGGTGACCAGACTGAGGCACAGGGAAGCGATGTGATTTGACTATGGCCCTTTGCATTAAAAATATTTACCTCAAAGCTTGGCTTGAAAAAACTAACACAGATTGGCTGGAATATCGACAATATGACATTCTCAAAAATAGGCTGAATGAGCACTTAGGATAAATGTCAATAGGGCAAATTAAGGGAACTCGCCATACTTTCCATCTTCAGTAATGATCTGAAACAAAAAGGACCCAGCATAAAAACTGAAATACAGGGAAGGAACTGTCTAAGAAGTCAAGGGAGGATGAGGGAACAAGGAGGAAGAAAACAACTTGAGGTCAAGTATTTAGAAATGTCAAGAAGTAATAACCAAGGGCCAGTTTGCGTTGCCTTTACTTGACTTGAGCAGTGCCCGTTTCGCCAGCAGTCCCCTAGAAATGGTAGGGTACGTCACTGCCGCGTGATGGAGGCACTGTCTCATGGTGGGAAAACGAAAGGTAATGGTTTTTGAGACTATGTATAAGAAACACATACCCCTGCTTGAAAGAGGGATTTGCAGAAATAGGTTATTTGTATTATAAATTTCTAAGGCTGCCTCCTCCTAAACAGTGTCCTGCCAGCCTACATGAAAACCTCATGCCCAAGAGTGCAGGAGTGACAACTGTATCTCTCTCCCAAGCTAGAAGAAACCCACAGAGCCAAAACAAGTGACTGTAGTTAATTTAGAATATGGACATAGAGATTAAAGGATGCAGTAAATGTGTATTATCCAGTGGCCTGACAGCCTGTGTGATAGCTATCTGCTCATCTGCAAGAGCTTGAAGAGTGTAAACACCACAGAAGGAGAGTAATTGCTAAGGATGGTACAGAGAGAAGCTAAACAATTATGAATATTTGGATGAAATATAAAAAAATCAGGTTGAACAGCAGGGAAAAAGAAATCTCTCTGAGTGTTCATCTGATTGTGCATCCCATAGAATCTGAACTGTTTTAATATCTAAAAATAGACATAATTGATCTAATTATACTTTTCCCACTCTAATTCCTATCATGCCATAAATTACTCATCAAAGCTGCGAAGTATAACCTATTCCCAAGTTTTTCACCCTGTGGTCCAGACCTTCAGCTGCTGGAAATCTGTTTAGCTACAGTGATTTTCATTGTGCTATACTGATATCCAACTGTTCGAGGTCTGGCCTTTCAAATAGCTCTTAAACTTGATTCCGGTACACAGAAAAGCACACAAGTCCCCAAAGCATCATTTAAACAAATAACATTTGCAGACTGACTCACGCTGCTGCTTTATAAACTTCTAAGAATGTCACCGAAGCTTGTTGAATTACCCAACTTGTCTTTATTTGTTCCCACATCAAATCAGCAGCAATACAAGGATATTTCTAGATTTTTTTTTTGTTTGTTTCTAGCTTTCTGTTACCTTTCCTTAGCCACATTTACCTTTGGATCGTACGGCTTTTTGTCTTTGCTGAGTTAATGCAAGGATATTTCTAGATTTTTTTTTTGTTTCTAGCTTTGTTACCTTTCCTTAGCCACATTTACCTTTAGATCGTACAGCTTTTTGTCTTTGCTGAGTTAATGTGTGCAGCTGATCGCAGAACATTCGAATGCTTTCCTTGAGCTGCGTTGAGCCGTAGGGAATAACCAAGGTGTTGCGTGGCACCTCCTCGTTCCCACTGGTGAGGAAGCCCATGTTAAACCTCTGCTTAGAAGTAGTTTGGAGTTAAGAGCCTTGCTGTGAGATTTCTCCTTTGGTTCTCTCCAGTGTGGATCAGGATTTATTTCTGTAATAATATTTTAATTTCCTTAGTTTCCACTTTGTAGCTCACCTTCAACCACTGGCATTTGCTGTGTTACGGAAATGGGTACAGACACATACGTAGGTACAAATTATTTGTGTATCTGCTGTGGTTATGCATCCAGTGACTTGCTGCTTGTAGAAGAGGAAATGCTGAGGATGTGATCCTTCCTACATATGTGTAATCAAAGGTGGGAAGCATTCCAGAGCAGCTGGGTGAAACCACTTGTCTGGGGTTGTTAAGAGTTGAACATGGATGCTTGTTTTGTTTTCCGTAGTTCTGGGAGGGGGTTCTTAAGCAGCAGAGGAGGCACTGACCCATGGTGACATGAGAAGTTAGGGGGACCAACAGCAAGTGTGTTGCAAGGCAGAAACTGAATTATTTTTTCACTGCAGAGTCCATCGGAGGTAGCGGAGGGGGGATTTCTTTTGTCAGCTTCCTGGCAGAGGACAATTTGTCATTTTCTTGCGGAGACCACATTATTAAGTTTGTTAAGAAATGCTGCGTGGGATCCAGAGGTTATGAAAAAGATGAGCTGTACCGTACCAAGAGCCAGCTGTGTTGATGAAACAATTTTCCCTCCAAGTAACGTGGTGATGAGGCTAAGATGTCTTGTCATCGTCATCTTCTCCTGAAGCATGGGCCAATGTACAGCTGCTGGTTATATGCCGCTGTTGCTCATGTTCACAAGGGTTTTCTAAGGTTGCTTATAGGATGAAGCAATCGGTGTTTTTTTGGGTGGAAGAGGCTACTGAGGTGGGATATTCCTGGTGCATTTCCACCAATTTGCTGTTTGTTCTTGGGCAAACTGTGCTGGAGGAAGCCTTGGCTTTCCCTCTCTGAAAATGTGTGTCCTGGGGAGGGCTGTGGGATGGCAGTGCTGTGCCCACCCCGCTCACCAGGCAGATTCACGACTGTGTGATCAGGGCAGCACAAGGAGTCCTTCCTTCGCTTACTGGGGAGTCCATCCCGGTGGAAACAGTCATCTGGAAGTTGCTGGGCTGTGATGAGTCACAAATTATGTTCTTATAGAATTTGAGACTCTTCAGTCCAAGGTGTTTTGTACATGCGGTAGATTTATTATCCTACAAGTCAGTCTGTCTCTTACTACTATTTCGTTTAAATTTCTCTTTTTCGGATGGGCAGATGGCGGAGCGCACTGGAGTCAGTTGAATGGACTTGAGGAAGTTTAGTTAGTATTCCAGAAGGCAATCCTGCTTCTCAGACAGCAGAGTTACAGTGACTGGGAGGAATAATAAAGTGTTCAAACTGAAATCAATCCAGCAGTTATTTAGCCAATACCTGCAGCAAATTTGGCATATTAAAGACCTCTCAGTGCCAGCTGATGAAATAATTTCCAGCCACTTTTCTTCCAGCACACCAATAACTGCTCCTCCTTCATGTGTTTGGCATGATGATTGTTGTGGAACTACTAAAAACAATAAAACATGTTCCCACAAGGTGTTTTAAGTTTACAAAGCAAAAAGTGGTAAAATGGATGGCAGGGATCTAAGATGCCCCGAAGTCTTAATTTTCAGTTTTGCAAAGGCAGAAATTATTTTTCAGCCATACCAAGAGGCACAGAGCTGGAGCTGTGCTCTAGTTTGTGAGGTTTGGCCTGGAACTGCTGTGGTTTGTTTTTAAGATCAGCGTATAGGCGCTGTGCAAGCACAAGTAGAGGGTAGGGAGGGGAAGGCTGATCATCATTAATACACACAGACACATGGAAGGGATGTGATCTGGTTGAAAACTATGTTTTTCTCTCAAAGTATTACATCTACTATATGTTATCACAATTAACATTTAGTATTACTGGAATGGAGAGGACTTACCAATTAAAAATTCTTTTTCTCACTCCCTCTGTCCATTTCTTGGCTTTATCCATTCATTTGCCTTTTTTTTTGTTTTGCCGTGACTTCTTTTTTTTGGTCATACTTAAAATCTTCTCTATGAAGTCAGGTAGTGAGTAGTCGTGTCCATGTCAACATGAGGATTGCCACACTGGAAGCACGTGGATGTGCATGCAGGGGCACACAGATGTGGAAAAGCCTCCTGAGATCACTGGCTGTAACCCATCGGTGGATCAGCCTGCAAATAAGCAGTGCTTTCAGATGGCAACTGGCCATGCTGAAACAGCAACCCCGGTCACCGTAGGGAGACTCTTCAAAGCGCGTGAAGTTAAGTGCATGCATTAACGTGTGGCTGTGGCTCAGTCATTTTTCTTCCTGATTAAAGCCTCTGTATGAGCATATGTAGAGAACATAACTCACCCCTTTTTGAAAGACTAAAAAACCCCCCAAAGACAACATGTGCTCTTATTGAGCTCTAATGCAAGCTCTGTAATTAAACAGAAATCCAAAATAAGGTCTTTGCTTGGCAAAAAAGAACCTAATTCTTGCCATAAAACCTGGCAATACCATTAAGTTCAGATCAGTTGAAGGGAATGTACATGAAGAAACACTAGTGCCCTTAGGGACTCTGCAAACCTGAATATTAGAAAATTCCCATCTGGTGATCGGCTTAGGAACCAAAGGAAGTGTAGAAATTTGCTGGCAAACTCTTCAAAACTGTTCTGCGTATTGAAAAGACATTAGCAGGGAGGCTATATTTTGCCTGATACTGTTTCTGTTACATCTGGTGTGAAAGCTTGGTACCACCGAGTTCAGCATCAAGACCATAATGAATTTAAGTGGGAAGGAGATTTCACCTCAAATGAGGTTATATCTGAGATAGAGTTTGGCACCTGGCTCAGTTCTGACGTTTAATTTGGTGAGCTGATCATCCTGAGGACAAATCTGCTAAAACATAACGAGGGCTTCCCATCTTGGGCTGGAGTCCTGTCTTTGCTTGGCTTGGCCCTGATCTCACCACACAGGTGCAGGCGTCGGGGCCACACTGGGCACGTTCAAGCCGACGCAGGCATTTTCTACAGTAGCAAATGTTTTCTGGACGTGCTGAAAAATGCAGCCTGTTGTTTCAGCAGCCGTCTTCCTCACGGGTTTGGCAGGAATCACAAGGTGCTTGAGCAAGTCAGTTAGCTGAGGGCAGAGTGTTTTACTAGCCTTACCACCACAGCTGAACTTCCCAAATGTAGTGATCCCCGACCTGACTAAGGCTTATTTGAGAGACTACAGACTCCACAGAAAAGTTATCCTTAATTTGAGTGAACTTTGGAGCAGCCTAACCTCTTTGCCATTGTCTCAAGGTGTTGCACAGTACCTTTGAGCCAGCTAGCATCGTCTCCCTTTCCACCAACTCTTGCGGTGAGTTGCTGCTGCCTGCTGCATCTCGTCAGACTTCAGTTCAGGTTGGCCAACAGCAAGGACCATACCTGTCATTTCTCCCAGTTTCTTGCCCTTGATGCTGCAGCAGAGCCCTAGGTTGCCCGCTTCCAGAGAAGTAGTGTAGGTCTCTTCTCTTTTCCTCTATGGGAGTGATTGTAGTTTGAGAGAGATGATCCTATTCACTTTCTTTAAGAAGGCAATAAAGATTCTTGAAGATGAAATAAAAAGGCATGTTTCACACAACAAAAAGGCAGCATAAATTGACATATTTTCCAGAAGGTCTCACAGTGCTAAAATTGATGAGTTTGTAGCATTTCGGGCAGTTATATCTCCCATTTTGTTTTGAGGAGACCCTGTCAGCTGTGCAGGAGACAGGAGAGCATCTGAAGGAAGCTTACAGGAGTAGGCAGCAGAGAATTCAGAAGGCGGCAACAGCTACCAAATTCAGCAATGCGTGAGGAATATGTTTAAGTGTATTTCCAGTGCCTTGGCATGTCCTTAAAAGTTCTTAAAAATAATGAAATTTAAGCACGAAATCAGATACTTCTGCTGAATTAGAGCTGAGGGCTCCAAATACACCGGCGGCATCTGCCCGTCTCGACTCCTGTGCTGTACGCTTACGTCAGGGAGTCTCTGCAAGGATGTAATTGAAGGATTGGTCCAGGAATTCACGGTTGCCTTTGGATGTCTGTAAGAAAATGGCTTGGCATAGGCTGTGATAGTTTGCATCTCAGCCAGAATTTTCAAGGAGTTGCAAATGGGAATAAATCATTTCCCTAGCAGAATAGGAAGTCAGATTTTGTTGATTTTTGTTTTGGCGAGAACAGTTCCTCTTTGCTAAGGGTAAGAGTTTTGTTCTTAACTCTTCAAATGAGAAAGATGAAAATGTCATTATAGTCACAGCAGGTACCCTGTCTTTTACACTAAGTTGCTGCTTGGTGTTCTAGATAGGTAGAGCATCTCTTGCAAACAGCTGGGAGTCAAGTAGGATCAGATTCAATTCTGTCCTGTGAGTAGTCTCACTCCTTCTTTCCTCAGCTACGGCATAAATAATAGTAGCAGAATGTGCCTGTAATAGTCTGATGGTACCTAGTTACTGGGTGGGATATGAAAAAGCAATGTGAAACTGGCTACAGCCAGGGTTACTGCTTTGTAAACTTCTTACTCTGTATTTCCATATAAATACATGTCAACCGATTACATTTTTATGGAGTTCCAAGTGAAGCCCCGGACGATGGGTGCTTTGGCAGGTCTCTGATCTAAGAGTCTTTCCAAATAAATATTCAGTGCTCTTCAAAGTGGAGTGGTTTTGGACCCCCAAGCACGTAGAATTTACTGCCTACCTCTGCGCTGAAGGCTGACCCAAACACGGCAGAATTTGAATTCCCTCCGTAAAATTGACTCCAGTAGTTCTGCACATTATTCTCCCTGTCTCCCATTTAGCATGTTAGTCTGCTGACAGTAGAGTACACAGCACTTAGCAGCTGGTTTGTGGAACCATCAGTCAGGAAATTATATGATAAATAGGAGGTAGCCAGGTTTAGTGGCACTTTATTCTGCTTCAGCAGTTTTAGCCTGACTTTGGAAAAGTCATTGTGTGGTTTTTCTTGAAGGTTGCAACAGGAGATGGCCACAATGTAGTAACTTATTACGTATACACTTGAGTTACGATGCTCACAAGCTGTATTGCTCGTGTGTAAATAATAAACTGTGAGATGGATAATTATGTTGGGTTTTGATGTGCAGCTCTGCTCCAGTTGGCGCAGGGCTGACGGAGACAGCTCCCTGTGCCGTGATGGAGTACGGCTGTGTCCCAGATGGAAACTGCAAACAAGATGCAACCAAGATACACAAAGCAGCTTAATGTCAGAGGACTCAAAAAGGTGTTCTTGGAGATTTATATCCTGTGTGTGAAATACAACTTGTTGCACAGGCCCCACAATGAGGAGTACCCTTTTTGGGTCGCTTAATACTCATTTTCCATTCCCTAGATAGGGGAAGATAGATGATCGCATTCAGGAGGGTTAAACGGTGTTTTGCTGCATAAACACTGGGACTGCTTTTAATGGGTACGTGCTCAGGCTGGATGAAGGTGGGACAGTGGGGAGGCTTGGTGTCCTGAACAGGATTTCTTGCCTTGGCCAGGGGGGGCCCGTCCTGTCTGACATGAGTGAGGGTGACAAAATCTCTGCGGGTTCACCTGTGCTCTCCAGGCTCACTCTTCGGAGACACGTAGGGCAGAGAAGGACTTGCCGGTGCGTCTACAAGGGCATGAGTGACTTCCTTCTTCACTGAGAAAAAACGGTAGCAGAGTTTTTGTGCTGAAATGCCAGACATCTGCTTTAAAACCTTCCCCCTTCAGCTTACGCTGCTGCGGTCAAATACCAGTGAAGCAGGGAACAGGGCAGGCAGGGAGATGTGCTAAAACACACTTCTCGTGCCCCTTTTCCCCTTCCCCACCGTGGCGGCTGGTGAGGCGTGTGTTTCAGGAGTTAGCAGCAAGCATCCTGCGCTCGGACGATGACGGCATGTTGACAGGGGTACCTGGTCATCTCTGACCCACCTTGACTCCCACTGAAGCCCAGGAGTGCTCGGCATGGGGAGTGAAGCTTGTAGCAGATGGCATGCCGAGGTCCAGTTGGTGCAGCAGAACCAGAATTAAAGTTACCGTGAGTTTGAGCTCCCAGCTCACCGTAGTAAGCCACAATTATTTTTCTTTTCTGAGCCCTGAGTCAGTCAATGGCAAAAATGTGCTGTGGCTCATCACATGCTGGTGGTGAATCATGAAATCAAGCTATGAAACTGGACAGGCCTTGTCAGATATTTCCAGATTTTCCTGAAATACTGGCACTGTTTTCTCAGAATTTATGCGATTTCCCCTTTGTCCTCTCCGCTTACTCCTCAGGGCCATGAGGTTCGTTCCTCTAGTTCTTTCTCCTGCTTCAAAATGTAACAATAAACCAACCCAACTTTTGACAAATACCAAGGGGAAAAATCCCTTTTTTTTTTTTCTCTTTTCCCACCTCCAGCCATCTCTGGTTGGCATGAGGGAACTGCTTTCACAGATAACATAATCTAAGAGGAGGATTACATTTTGCTGACTAGGAAAGGCAGGCATTACAAGGAGAAGATACGTTCAGGAGTCAGCAGGCAATACTGAAATAGGCCTAGTTTTACTGGCGGTGCATAATTCAAGTTTTCTTTCTTTCTCGAAGCATTTTAGTAAATCCATGACATGACCTAATGTCTGCACTTCTCAGCTCTTGGTGTCGGACAAACGCATGACTTCATCCAAAGTGGAAATGGGGTAATAATTGGGCAGGATGGGTTGGTTTGGTGCCGCTGGCGATGCTCAGCATCTCGTCTGAATTTCAAGCTTTTGGGAGGCAGTAACCTGTGTTAGGCACACAAATCGCACCGATGTGCTGGTGCGGAGAGCTTTGGTCCATACGTGTTGTGTTTCCAAAGCTGGGAAGCAATCCTGCTGCAGGAGCAGTGGGGAGCGACCGGGTGGGTTTTGTGCTTGGCCCCCCAGGGCAGAGCCCGTGGGGGTGGTGGGGGCACATTCCCCCCTTTGTCAACCTCGTTGCCAAGGCTCTCCAAAACCAGCGGGGAACGGGAACCCTGGCAGCTGCAAAACCCCTCGTCCTGCGAACGCCTTGGAGGAGACGGGGCAGGGGGGCTTCCTGCAGCCACGGGTCCCCGGCTCTCCAGCTGTGGGGACAAAGGAAGGACCCTTCCTTTTTAAGAGCGGTGTATGAAATGAGTCCTCCTGTCCTCAGATACGTTCCTTCGGATGTGACCATCAATATGACGCAGTTAAACATCTCCAGTACAGCATTTCCCAATTGCATTTCCCTTTTAACTGTTGTCTGATTTACTCCAGATAGTCATTTCTCAGCGTACCGCTTCGGTTTTGCTTTCCATTGTAGGATTGTGTGTACATCTCTAAGGATACACTTTTTTTATTGCATTGTATTCTCTGCTTAGGGTTTTCGTCCTGGGATGATTTTTTTTTTCTTGTTTTAATAAAAAATAAATAAATTGGGAATGCTTATGAAAGACTCGATGGTCCTTTTGATCTGACACTTCACATATGAGCACATAATTATTTATTAAAGACTTCTTTATGTCCCTTTCCATTTAAGCTATAAAAAGAGAATATTAAAATTAGTAAATACATATTCATGCAAACACTGTGGGCCAAACTCTCCTCTCGGACAGGCCTAACTGACTGCAGTAGGGAAGGGGAACGCGACCCGTAAGTCGTAGCACTGTTGACACATGGTTTTCAATATCTGTTCCTTCTTTATGAATGTTGTTTTTAAAGAGTCGTTGGAAATAATCAAATCTGGGAACCTCGCTTGTTTTTTCAGATCCGCCTCACCTCTTTCCAGCATTCCACCCTCCTGTACCAATTGATGCGAGACATCATGAGGGACGCTACCATTACGAACCATCTCCCATTCCTCCTCTGCATGTGTGAGTATTCAGTATTTCCCCTCACTTCAGCTGCCTGGAAGAACGAGCAAGTATACGAACCTTTGCAGTGCTTAAAGCCGTGCACCCGTAGCACTTTGCCAGTCTTGCCAGAGCGCAAGGTTTACTTTCGGAAAGTGGCAAAGTTATCTGTGCTTGAAGCAAAACCCAGGCTGGTGCCTGAGGAATTCCTGTTATAATAGGTGGCTGGCAACTGTTATGTATATGTTTTGCTGACATTGATCCTGTGTGCTGTTGTTCTATAAATACTAAATCAAAAAGTGCTGAACCTTGTGAAATACAACCAGACAAAACATGTATTTTTGTCTGTATTAGGCTTGGGATTCTTCATAGCTAAAATTTCCTCTTGTGCCAAAGGTGGTTTGTTTTTTGTTTGTTTGTTTTTTCTAGTGACTGCTATGAAGCATAATGAAATTTTTGGTAAATTTTCATAGTCCTGTTGTGTGCATGCACAGGCAATCGGTTGATTGATGGGAATGTCACCCAAACAAAATGGCAAATGTGATAGAGCACATGGTTTACACAAAGATAAAAGAAATGAATACCAGTGATAACATGCATTAAAAAAGGGTGGTAGTGGTAAAATCCTGTAGAAATAAATACTATCATATTCTATATGGGGAGACAGATACCAGCATTACAGAATAAAATGGTGGTTGTGTCCAGAAAAATGCTATATACTATTAAAAATGGAGCTGAAAAGCAGGACTTGGTACTTCGCTAAAAGGCTTGATATATACATTTAATCATATCTACTAATCACCTCTCATACTGAGAAAATGCAAGAAGAAAAGCACGAGTAATACTTTGAAGAATAATGCTAGTTGTTTAGATGGCAGATTGCTTTGCTATGGCTATTAGTTACAGCAGTGTAATTACATATATGCAGAAGAAAAATGAAGTTGTTTTAAAACAAGTCCTCCTCTGTGAGCAGAATTAATTGATATTAACAATCCTAACTACATGCCCAAGTACCCACACAATATTTTACTAACAGTTTTTTTGGGTCAGTCTTCTATTACTGAATTGTAATTTCGGAGAAAATTTGCCTGGAGGTAAGTAATAAATCTGTGTTGTAGTCGTCTTGGGCATTAGAGGAAAAGTGGGTATTTATAGAAAAAGAGAGCGCAGAAACTTGTGATTTATTCCTCAGAGTTCCTCTGATGCATCACTATTAACACCACAGTCAACCACATCGTAAAATATACTCAAATACATGCTTAAATTTGCTGCTAAAAACCGTTGTAAGCTGAAGGTGGCAGGCTCAGACAGAGTCATTACTCGGTCATCCTAGATTTTGCAGTGCAGTGAATATTCTGCCTGGATGTTTTTGGGAGCTGGGGGGCCGATCCTGCTCCTTGTGAAGCTAGTGGGGAAATTGCCTTTGTCTTCGGTGCGAGGCAGAGGGGATCGGGAGCCCTAGGAAGTGTTTTAACCTGCATCTGCAGAGGACCTTCATCCAAAACCTGGGTACCGCCTGTGAGCCTTCACGAAGGCTTCTGGATCCCGTACCAGGTGGGACCCTGCCTGGCTGTGCTGAGCCCTCCCTGGAGCCTGGGCCCCATGAACCCAGCTCATACCATGACACCCTGCACTCGTGGGCAGGGCTTTTGGGTGGGTAGACCACCCTTCCTCGCTTCGGGTGACAGTGAGAAATCGGGACTAGCAACCTACTAAATGCTAGGATTTCTGTAACAGCCCCAAAAGACGTTGAAAATACCTCATGCTTCGCGCCTTATTTGCGGGTCAGCGGTAGTCCCCTCCAACGCCAAAATCAATGCCCCTTCTACGGAAAGGTACCGCACGCCCCCGCTCCCTGCCGTACCCCGCGGTGCTGCGGTGATTCAGCCGGGCCTTGCAGAGGCTTGTCAGAGACGAGGAGATCTTAGTGTGATGGGATATGGCTGCAGGCAGCTGCTTTAGAAGTAACACCCTGATACCAGCCCAAACTTTAAACTCAGTATTTCCTTGATATTGGCCGTTTATTTTTCCATTAACTTCTGTTGAGTCTTCTGCTCGTTTGGTTTGTGTCGCCATTGAAAAGATGAGCTGTAGTGGACCCTTGGAGCTGTGGTGGTCAATGTAATTCAATGTAAATACACAGTTAAGCATCTTAAAAAAAAAAAAAATAATCAGTTGGACTCCAACAGCTTCTTCGGAGATGTTCAGATTTGTCATGCTTCTGCACTTTTCAGGAATACATCTTAATGTACGTATGAGGTAGACACCCAACAGTTTTCTTGCAAGTTTTACAGAGCTTGGTGTGAGCATCACTTAGGAGTGTTAGATTTGGGATCGCTTGAAGCCATTGCTTGAACTGCTGTCCTAACATCCATTAAAAAAACCCAAAAACAAACGAACTGAGTCTGAGAAGTTATTTGAGAGTTCCGAGAGAGAATGGGAAGAACACCAGTGAGGATACAAATGTTTACCCACAGCTTCATCAATGACTTCATTGTATGAGTGGTTTTCTCCTCAACTTCACAATACTCTCAAATGTGCGTGTGTGTGGAATATAAATTAAAAAAAAAAGTGCAAAAAAAAAAATTGGCTTTGTTCCAGTTATCCGAGCTCCTAGAAATGTGTTCCAGGACCTGTCAAGCCTTAGTGGAATTAGTTTAGATATAATACAAGTGCAGAAAAAATGTGGAGAGGGCCTTGTCCGCATGATACCTACAGTGTGTGCGCTTAATTTTGAACAATGGCCAAGTAGAGAAGAAGAAAGGAAGGAGGAATTTTCAAGGTGTTGCAGGGCTCTTATGTACTTGCAGCTCTAAAGATGTATCTGTATTTATATGTATAATTCTTGTAGTTTAATTGCTGATGGGCAGAACTGTTGTATCCCAAATTTCAGCCTGGAGCCAAATTTTATAATTTGAGTTATAAACCCCTAAAATACGGGTTTATGTTTATGATGGAATTGCTGACAGATGCTTATATATAGTGGGACTAGCAGGCATTGCTGTAATTATGCTATCGTATCCTATCATTAAAGATTTCAATTGAAAGAGGTTTATAAATTGTTTTTCCTCTTAGATAAACCACCCTACATTAAGGCATCAACGATATGGTGCAGAATTAAATTAAAATCTCATAAAATGAAATATGTTCTGTATTAGCTGTTTGACACTTAATTTGCCTCTGAATGAGTAGAGGAAATCACAAATTAACCTGCCTTTGTTTTTCCAGCCATGGCTTATTAGGTGTTAGAACAACTGCAATTACAGCCCAATAATAACCCCCAACCCTTATGAATATGTACTGAAATGTGTCACTTTGTGTTACCAAAACCTGTTTGTTAGGTCTGTGTAGTTACCCTGGAATTTCTGCGCTACGTCCTTGGTTTATACTTCAGGGAAGATGTATGCGACTTAAGTTGTTCTTTAGTGGCAACGCAGGAACAGTGGAATTGGAGCTGGAGCTTGTGTGTGGGGTTTTTTTTGTTTGTTTGTTGGTTTTTTTCCTTTCTTCAAATTCAAGGCATCAAGCTTAGTTTAAAAAAAAAATTCTAATAAACCGTAACTCAGTTTTGCTACTTTTCATTGAACTAGCAACTTAAATTACTTGTTAAATGTTGTATGATTAAAACATACTAAAAGAAGCGTGACTTTAGTAATCCCACTGTTTACTTTGGTTTTCTTTGTTGTTGTTTTTGTCTAGCTCTTTCTTCATTTTCAAATTTGATTTCTGAAGTAAGGTACTAAAGGAGAAAATGAAGCTAAACTGCGTTTTGGTCCTTGGCATTTGCTCGGCCATCCAGTAGAGTGTGATGCCTTTTCCAGTTGGTGTACAGTGGTTCAAAATCATGCTGCTAATCAGGGTGTTTATTTGAACATAAACTAATACTTTAAGCATGCTATTTTTTTAATTTTTTTTTCCACTCTTGAGGAACCAAATCATACATTTACTATTGGCTAACTCTTCCAGTTGCCTGATGTCTTTGTTGACGTTGGCTTTGTTGGAATGAGAGTTGTTAGCAGCGAGCAGAGGAGAAACAAGGATGTCTTGACTGTTTTTATGACTGTGCAACTGTAAATAACTTTATAGTCCCACAACTTTTAAAATCTAACTTAGCCAGGATGAGAGTTTTTATTTATTAATTAAAAAAAAAAAAAGCTCCTAAGGCAAAGGCAAACCTCTAGTGATGGATTTAACCTCAGCGATTTAGGAAGCTACTGTTCTTGGTCTTTCATTCATTCCCACACCTTCACTGAGTTGCATTGATAGGTTGCTCCCAATCTGCTTCATTTCAGAGTTGGGTTGGACAGCCTTTGAAGGTGACCTAACCGGGTATCTCCAGGTGCTTTTAAGGTGGCTGTGAAGGAAGCATGCTCCTGCAGAGGTGGGGCAGGGGACAACTGCTGGGTGGCAATATCAGGGATGGCGCCAGGGTGGTGGCCTGTGTACATCTCCGAGCAGTTAATGCACATGTTGTAGGAGGCTAGTAGAACACTAAAGTTTCAGGGCTGAGTGTACTACAAGATACACCATGCATGCTCCAAAACGTCGATCCATTTAGTCTCCATCTGTCTTTCTGTTGCCATCCCATGTTACGTTAGCTCTGAACTGTGAGTAAGGGAGCATGAGCAGGTAAAGCTAAGGGGAGGTGCACTGATGTGCCTACGGCCATGGGCAGGCTGCCCTTGCAAGGAGGAAGCTGCAAGGTAAAACTGCTGTCGTGTAGCTTCCTAGGGTCAGTGATGCTCCAGGGACCTTTTTTTTCCAACTGCTGATGGAGGCTAGCGGCATCTGAGTTTGGCAGTCTTACGCCCTGAAATGATGCACGTATAGATAATTGTGCATGTGCCTAACACGAATGCCTTGAACAGAGATTTCGAACTGTGTGAATGCACCGGTACTAAAGCAAAGCATGTGTTTTGCTTGCAGTCAGCTTCGAGTTGATAAAAAGAGAGTCCGATTCTTAGGTAGGTTGTTTCGTATCCAATTTGTACAGACATCAGCTACAGAAGGATGAAAAGGAAAGGAAAGTCAGGCTCAGACGCTCGGCTTTCGTCAGTCTCTGATTTTGGACCACGCAATACAATGAGGGCTGTCCAGATGTGAGAAGATTAAAGCATTGGCTCTGCAAAATATCCTTGATTATGAGAGAAACCGCTTGCCATACATGTGACAGGACGGTGAGGTTTTCCTAGCCCGATCACGTGACATTTTGATCTTTCCTTTGCGCTTTCATTCCTAAGCTCTCATTTCTTTTAAAAATCTTAGTATTTAAACCTCTGAAATGTTTTCCCTGCTGCTTTACCTCAGTGTACCTCTAAGCTGGAGGCTTGGCAAGGAGTCCATCAGCTTGTCAGAGCATTCGCCGATCCTTTCACAGTGGGAAGGGGAGCCCCACCCAGAAGGAAAAAAATCACTCGTTGAATTGGCTTGAATTACTTTAAGACTTGGAATGGGTTTTATGGTTTAGCCAGGAGCCATCGAAGAAGACAGACTGGGAAGCTTTTTTGATATGAAAAGGTGACTGTAGTTACAACTTTCCAAAATCATCTATGAACGTATTTTCTGTAAGCAGGGAGAAATCTTGTATTAAATGGGAAGCACCCCAAGAAACCTGTCCCTGGGAGTGAAGCGCAGCGCCGAGAATAAGCAGCTCCTGATAGCCTGGAGGATTTTTATAGCAAGTCTCCGAGAAGGAAGCAGCATGGTCTGGTGACTCGTTAAGGTTATTCAGAGTTGGTTATATGCCATGGATATGCGTGTTGTAGGCTCTGCGGGCAACACGTATGCCTCTCCTCTTAGTGACAGAGCACCTCGGCGAGGGTAGTTTACAGAAGTCAAATCGCAGGGCCAGATGTCCGCACATAAACTTCAGCAGACAGTTTTTATTCAGTGCCAGGCCTTTTACAAAGCAGGGAAGAGGAAGCCTGAGTCTAGACCAGAACTGCAATCTCTCACTTGCTATATGGTGTTGCATCATTTAAAATAGTGAATCAGTGTTTTGTTTAGCTGTTGGTACTTGTTTAGTAATATTTACCTTAAGACTTGCCGATCGTAAATTTTCCTTTGCAAGCAGGCTTGCAGAGTAGCTTCAGCAACAGACTCTTTTTAAAAACTACCTGAAACTGGGAAAAGTATGGAAAGCAAGTTATTGGTGGCATATATTGAATTGCAGAAAAGAAAGATATGTGATTCTCTTAAATTTTTCATTCTCAGAGACACTGAAAAGGAAAAAAAAGTAGGTAAAAATGTGGGTAAAAATAGTTAAATGTTTTTGAATGTAGCTGTTTTGCATAAGTTCAGTTACATTGATTTGTTTAGGTAAGCTGTAGTCTGAAGTTTCTGCACACTCAATTCAGCTCTTCTATATCTCTCACAGATTTGTTCTCTTCCTCCTAGGAAGAAGCAGTATTGAGAAAAGAGTACCTTATTTAAAAGTTCATTTCCACTGGCAAATAAATCTAGATCAAGTAAGGATTCACTGCTAAAAATCATCCCTGTTCTTAGCCAGCACGTTTACATGAAAGTCAACAGAATTGCCTCTAAGCGCACCAGATTACATTTGGTTCACATCATTCATCTGTTTCTGTGGCGGATAATACTTTGTGACATAATCATTTTCTCTGGAGTAGCTAATTGTAATGCCAAGGAACTACAGATTTATAAAGGAGAAACAATAGCAGCAGATAAATATTGCGTTAACAGAGGCTCTTTGTTCTTCTCGTACAGCCAGCTTTGATTTCGGGATGGCTGGGGAAGTTACAGCGATTCAAATAAGAGGAAAATTTTGGTGGGATTTTTAACAGAGAAGGAAAAGCTTGTAAAACGCATTGGTTTGTTTTGTTAAAAATTCTTTGGTAGGCACTTCCCTCAAATCTTCTGTGTTTTGTGGTTTTTTCTTTTTTCCTTTTTTTTATGTCAAGAAAAGCGCTTGAGAGGCAGCAGCCCCCAGCCTTAATGAGAAAGGCATGCTTCCACCGGCCGGCTGGCCACCTCTCATGGTACGGTCACTTGGCAGTAGCAACAACTCACAGGGCAACTCCCCGCGGCGACGCGGAGGGAGGAAAAAGATCGGTGGTCCTCGGGAACGCTCCTCTGCTGATCTGAAGGGAATGGGTTGCCTGAACCCCACCTGAGAGGCAGAGGAGTAACAGGTTTGTCTGGTGGGGCCCAGTCCAGTGAAAGAGATTCTTGGAGAGGTTTGTATGGATTATGTTTGTTGCAGAGAAATGGTTCCTAGGTTTATCAGCAGGGAGGTATCTGTCGGCACTGGGCAGCGCTGCCGCTTAGCTGATACACCCCATCTGGGCCGTTAACAGTGCTTAGATGAATTCTCAGCTGCCAGTGAGAAGTGGTTCCCTAAGGCGGGCTTTCAAACCAGCATGAATTAAGAGATGATGGAAGCAAAATGAATGACCAGCAAAGTCATGCCTCGGGCCACCGTGTTGTATGTTAAATTTTTCTGTAGACTGAGGAATAACTAGGCATGACTTCGAGCTTTTGGGGCACTCCCTGTGTGCAGATGTGTGTACAAGTGTGCATATTTGTGTGTGTGTGTGCATCCTCTTTGCACAATGGGGTGAATATCTTTCCTTGCGTTTATTGTGGACTGAGTAATTCTAGATCTTTACACTTAAAACTAATGGAAGGAGCTACACAGAGTCTGAGAAAGATGGGAAATAGAGGGAAAACATGAACAAAACCAGTAGAAAAAATATTCATGGGCAAAAACATTGAGAACATGTGGTTCGTTACCTTAATTTAACATTTAACCAAAAATACATAGAATAGCTGCAATACTAGAGTTCAGCTGCTTGAAATTTCTATTATCTCATTCTGTTATCAGCTGCAAAGAATGCAAGCTCTAAATATAGCGCACATTCAGAGGCTCTGAGCCTGTGGTTTCTTGGACAAAATTCCTGTGTTCTTTGTGCTGTAGTCAGCAGTATTAGTCGAGTGAGCAGATATTGACTGCGGTATTCACGTGCAGTGAACCAGAAGCAAGCCAACTCTATAGAGGCTGCTGTCAAACTTGTTGCAGTGGCCTGTGAGGTACTGGACTGTGACAGACTCCTTTTTTTTCAGTACAATTCTTCCACTCATGTTAAATCTCGCTTCAATGAGAACTGAAATGTTACAGTCTTAGCGTTCTTTCTTTCATTCTCTTTTTTTCCCCCCCCTTTCTTTTTTTAAAGCGTACTGGGGAGATTTCTGTGTTGTGAATTGGAAGTCCCTAAAGTGAGAGTAGGTATAAACTGGAAGAAATGCGAGCAATGAGTACATCTGCAGTGTGGGAGCACGGAGCATCTTCATCATACTCTCAGGCAATCTTTCCCTGACTTAGGCTCTCTCCTCCCCCAACAAAGACATCATCTCCTATAATCTTGGAGTATGGATTGAGTTTAGTTGAGACTCTTTTCCCCCAAAGGAAGAAAAACCAGAAGTTAAACAACACCTTGTTTCCCTTTTTGTCACCCCTTACTCAACCCGCTCTGTGTTTTTAGTGTGTATTTATGTATATGTCTATAGTTGTTTGCATATTTGTAACAAAAAGCAGGCTCTCAAGCTGGTGTCAGCTGTGTTTCCGAGATGCAGGAGACTAACTAACCATCCCTTGCGTATTCTCTGTTATGTGATGCTAAGAAAAAAAAGAGACCAGACCCTAATTCCACCCAAAGGAATGTGCTCAGTGGGTGTTTTATCTGTGTGCCTCAGGGTAGGCTGGGCCAACATTTGTGACTGATGTTATCGATTAATAGAGGAAACGATTTAAAGAAAAATGTTACGCTGTTTGATTTTTGCTCTTAGGATGCTTTACATGACCAAGGAAGGACTTGGGACCTTATTTTAGAACAAGCTTTTCCTTGAAGCTGGGCCCTATGAAGTTACTGCTAAAAACCAGGCGAGAATATATAGCTTAGTCCCTTCCAGCACTGACTGTGTAGGTCTGAACCTACATTATCACTGCATTTATAGTCAACTCTATAGGGGTGTTGGTAATTTTCTGAAGACCCCGCAGAGGTTAGGCACAGAGGTAAAACATCCTGAAGCCCATGAGCCGGGAATACAAAGCTTCTGAAGGAACAAACTGGCCTATCGTCTGCTTGAAAGCATTATTTATGAGGTACTGTGACCATTGGTGTTAAGGATCAACAGAAAATTAAGGAGTATTTCGCACGAGGGAGAATTTCTAAACATATCAGATTTAAGTGGCTATCTCTTTAAAGATACACATCGTTCAGGCTTGCTGAAATTCAGCCTAGATTTATCATGCCTTTTCCACTGGCCTGTGGAAGAAAAGATTGATAGTCTGGCCCAGTTTATAGAGGCCACCAACGCAAATAGCCCCATTTAACAACATTGCGGACAGATTTGGCAGGGAGGGCAGGAGCTGAATGACCAGGGGCAATCAGGTGTTCTCTGCTTCACCCTGGAAGATCACTATCAGCGTACGTCATCAAGACAGTACCAAGAAAGCTTGCGTAGTTGCCTCTGTCTTGGTTGGACGTACTCGTTCCTTGGACGTCAGACTTCCATCCTGACACCTTTTCTGGGAACTGTGTGCCTGCTCCTGTGATTAAATGGAATTGCAGAGTTGCTGAGGGAGCAAATATGTAGGTCGCCCAGCTGGTGCAGGTGTGTCATGAGTTGGCCAGTTTGTTCCCCTTGGGTTTTTCTTCTGCACACCTAGCTACTGCCTGCTCTGTTTAGAGAACTAATAATGCTTCTAGCATATGGATGGTGCGTTTACCTCAAAGACTTCAAAACTGACTTTACTGCTTCTCTAAAAAATGTGCAGCCAGAACATGCATTCGCTTTACACTTAGCGCTTGTTTTTCATGTGTTTCCCCCTACAGTCACGTTAGAAATGGGGTCCCCATTCATTTCTGGTTCTTGAGATTGTTTGAAGTTACAGCTTTGCCCAAGAAATGCTTTCTTAACTCCAGTTTTGCATACAAATACGGCAAGAACAGCAGCGCGAAGCCTTTATCTCCTTGTTTCTTCTGATGGCTATGCTGTTCCGGCCATTATATATTCAACCATTGTTGAGAACCGACTTGTAGTGCAGATTACGTAGCACCACAATGGCTTTCAATGCCTGCAGGATCAAATAAAGAGGCAGGCCTGGCTGAAACAAAACTTCTTCGGCTAAGAAGAAGAACCAAGTGTTTTCCTACTCTGATTTGGTTGCACCCCAGCCGGCTCCCACACCTGGACCTTCAATACTGGCAGAGAAAATAAGAGAAGCAACTGTTAGCAGAATATCTTTCTTCCCCCCTCCTAACTTAGCAGCATTCACCTTTGATATAGGTTGTGCTTCATACACCTGTGAATCCTACTGCCGTCATGAATGCTGGTGCCGATCCGTGGCTCGCCTGCTATTTGCGGTGGTGTTTGGAAGGTGGGAGAAGCTCGGAAGCCGTTGTGTTTTCATAAGGTCGCTCCTTGACTCGCAGTCCTGGGGGCAGCATACACGTGTCCCCTACATCTGGTACTGTCACTGAGGGGCACTCTCAAAATGCCTTTTCTTCCCCAAATGATGGATTTGTAGGGGGGGTGAGGGTGGAGGAGGCATTTCAGAGAATAATCTGTGTATTTGATGCAGAAATGTATATACATAAAACTTTATACAGAAGTTTCTGTACATCTGTATAGGTTTTTTTTTCTGCTGCAAGTGGTAGTGTTAGAGCAATTCCAGCTGGTGTTCTCTCTCTTCAGTAATAGTCTCTAATCCTTGTGAATATCAATTTTGGGCTGTCTGCTAGTGTTAGTACAGAGGTATGAAGCAAATCCAGCCAGATCTCAGCAGAAGTGATTAATGCTGAACCTTCACATCACTGTTTCTGTCAGGAGTGTAGTCCTTTAAAGTTAGAATTTTAGTCAAAGGTTCCCTTCACAACCAAATTTAGGTAGTAAGTGCAATAGGAGAGACATTCAGTCATTGAATTTATCTTTTGTTATTGCCAACTTGCCTTTGCTTTAAACAGTTATTATCTTCTTTTAGCATAGAATTGAAGAAAAGCTTTCTCTCTTCCCTCAAATCTCAGTTTTGTAGTGTTGTGGACGTGACTCCCAGTAGGCACTGGGAATGAAAGCTGAGGGATTTGTTACGCTTTGGTTTTGAATTTGGAAAAAGAGCGTTTCTTGGCATCGCAGAGCAGTCGTTGAGGAGAGTGTTCATTTGAGGTAATGCGAGAGGCTTTTTGGGTGCTTTGTCAGAAGGAACACCTGCCTCGGTGGGAGGCAGGAGTTAAGGGAAGAAGAGAAGCTGAAATTTGCGGAGAGGATAGGGAGCATGGCATTCTGGAGTGCGAGGTAAGGAGGGCTTTGGAAAATCATCAGTGAATGAATGAAATGAGGAGAGAGGTACTTAAGTACTAAAAGTGCCAAAAGATTCATTCTCTGAAAACATTAAATTATGAGAGTAAAAACCCATTAATTGAAAAGACTGCTTTTTGAGAGAACAGCGTATTTGTGAAATTCATAGATCCACTGATTTCAAAGTTTCGTATGTCAGGCGTCATACCCATTGCGAGAAAAACTTCCTGTGAATACCGCACGAGTTGTGTTGAGGTGTAGGACCAGCCTTGAGCTCTTCTTTGAGGCCGGCTCATCTCCCCGGTGGATGCAGTAATCTGGTCCTCACGCTGCAGGAGCCGATCCCAATTAGCAATGCCGTTTTTCCACCAAAAATACTGCTGCCCGTAGGCAGGAGCGCTTTTTGCATGCAGGCTGCGTGCGCTTCTCGTCTGGGAATGGGGGAGAGAGAAATCAGGAGTATTTGTAGAAACCATTTCAGCTCTCTTAGCTTTGTACCATTTGGATGTTTTTCTTCTTCTCCCAGTCATGCATACGTGTACGTATGTGCTTGTTGTGCAGAACGACTTCAAGGTTGTTTTTTAAAGACCTTCAAGCATTTTCTGAGTGTTTTTGAACCAGTGCACCATTCACCAGTGTGTTGCTTGTATAGAGGTCATCTTTGATGAGGTTTTTGTCACATGCACCCACTGAAGTTTCAGTGTACTCAAGCATTAGAAAAGCCACTATTTGAGCATCTTTGTTTTCTTTGTTGAGCTGTTTATTTTGCTTTCTTCCCACACAGTTCCTGGCCTCGCTCTGACAACTGCTTTTCTGCATGAATTACATTCCTCGGGGCTGCAAGTCTCCTAATTCTTCCAGTCGATTTGATTCCTGCCTGTGTGATTAGTCCTCTGCTCCAACACACAGTTGGTCTTTGCCAAGCAAACTGCTTGCTAAGTGCCTTTAACATGAAGACCTAACTACATTTTTTAACCTCATTAGTGTGTAGGGCACTGCTTCATTCCGGCTTAATAACATGGCCACTATTGAATCATCACTTGCTCTAAAACAGGTTACAAAAAGGTTACTTAAGTTGTCTGGTTTTCTTTTTGTATGTCTCTGTTTTTGCTGGATAACAGTTTCTTTCAGCACATGTCCAGTTTTAGCATGTAAGTTGCTTTTTGAGAGAAGACCCATTGATTCTGCTCAGGTAGATACGTGATGCTGAGAAATTCCGTATTTGTATGTTCAAAAAGAAACTCAGCACCTATTTGGAAATAGTGAATGTAAGTAATAAAACTGGTAATAAAACGTGGTTTTGGGAGAAAAGGGGACAAGGGCCTGGGGGAGCTGATAAAATTTTTCTACTTGCTTCACCTTTAGAATGACAGAGATCTCCTCCTCTAAATACAGACTTCTCACCGTAACGCTGGATTTACAGCAATGCTCTGCATTGGTTCACTCTGTCTCACAGGATCGGTTTTTAGTTGAATGTATCGTCGCTGCAATTCAGATTTCGGTTGCAATCCCCCATAAACTCAAATGGAAAAGATATTACAAGACTTCTAAATGTTGTCAAGGCAGTTTAAAAAAAAAAAAAGTTTCCTAAGAAGACAGCGTCACCAGGGAGCCGGGGGAAGAAAGGAGGCACAGGGTCACATGCCACTTGTGATGGTGCATTTGTGCAGTTGCATAGCGGAGCCACTCAGAGGGTGAGACTTCATGATTAATGGTGTTTATTCTTGACAGAAGCCTCCTTTATTTATCTGCAATACAGTTTAGTGATTTTATCAGTCACCTGAATGAAAAATATTCAGTCATACCAATATTGCAGTGTAAATTGAGTAGAGTCACTTTTTATTATATCTTTCAGCCTTATCATCTGCACAGTAATTTTCTAGCAGGAGTTTGATATAGAAAGGCTGGATTTAGCTGTACTTGACACAAAGCCTCTTCAATTTCCCCTAAAAGTTCAGGCTACTCTTAGAAATGTGTATAAATATATATATATAAAACCCTCTTATCCAAGCAATTTCAGGATTTGAAAGAATAAAGATAAAATGCGCAAACCTGGATGTGAGAAATGTTGTTCATTTGAAAACATCTAATAGCTCTGAAGCCACTGGTGAAATGCTCTTTAGCGTTGAAGCTTGTGGCTTAGCGCCGTTCTCTTTGCATGGCTACGTAGTCCGACTTTCTTCTAATCAATCATCATCCAACTCCAATCAGCATACAGGCAGAGCCTATCGTTCATCCTGGGTGTAATTTCAGAGTTGAAGACTATAATGGCCACATACAGCACATTAGTCACTGCGATAACAGCTAGTGGCACTCCTGAGGAAGGGGGAGGACGGGGGAGAAGGGGAATAAAATTCTTCTCATTCTCACAGTGCATTAGTGAAATAGGAGCAAATGTTAAACAAATGTTTATTCAATTAGCTGACTTAACAGCATTAAGTGTGAGAAAGCTGCTGACGCTCCCGTGACCCACTCTTTTGCGGGAGGAGAGGAAGGGGAAAGGGAAGGAAGAAGGGGGTACGTGAGTGCTGTCAGGATTTTTAGACTCCCACGTATTTGTATGATGGTGCCGCTGTGGTTAAACACTTCAAGAGGTGGCAGGGCCCTGCCTGTAACCGAGAGGCGGCTGAAATTTGAATAGCAAATGAGACCACCTCTAGAGCATCAAAAGAGAATTGCCGAGCAGGGAAGTTTGCTGTAGGAATGCAGTTGGTAATTTCGCTGTCCAGTCTGTTGTTAATAACAGCAGATAATGAGTATGCTGTAGATCTTCTAGATTTCCCTGCTGCACTTTGTGCTCCGGCATAGTTTGAAGAGGGAATGGTATGTGGAGGTCCACGGCAGTCTCTCCTCTAATGTGTAGCAACGCTTTTCCAGGGCTTATTCGAGTAACATTTGCTTGTCCCATGCATCTGTTTTATAGTTGTGATGATGAGTTCTGCATCAAATGCAGCATGGATACGTTATCCTTGATATATTAATGACCACAAGTCAATAGACTTGAAACCAGCTAAAAGCAGGGGAGGAAGAATTTACCAGCGCAGAGGTTGGGCTGTGCTACGCAGGTGTAGGGTCTTCCCCTGCTTACGGTTCATAGAAGTGAGCATGAACGGAGCAAAGTAAGGCCATGCCTTGGTAAGGCTCTAGTAGAAGCAAGCAACGGCAATCACAGCGTATTTTGCTGGCATTACTTTTATTTACTGTTTACATTGCTGCGGTGTCCAACAGCTGTGTGCAGGATCAGAGCTCTGCCGAGTGTTGTGCAAATATGAGGAGCTCTGCCAGGAAGAGCTTGTGGTCGGAGCGCGTTGGCAGATGAACTCTGGTGAGTCGGCTCTGATGGCCTCGGGGGTCACCAACCCCGGCTGTTTTCCTCACCCCGAACACTGTCCCTTGTCCCTCAGCAGGGTCAGACGATGTGCCTTTGCCCCGGTTACAGTCTGGCAACTTTGCTCTGGCTCGCTGAACCCGGGCACCGATGCGGTTCGAGGCAGAGATGGGCTGCCTGGGCTGGGGTAGCTGGGGACAGCGAAAGCTTACACAGCCGCCGCAAAATTTGCAAGAGGGACATCTGCTAGAAGCCTAAAAGGCAAGCGGCATTTGGAGGGAGTAGTTATAGTCGGGCACGTTTTTATATGTTTGCACCCTTTGTCTGTACAAGCAAAGAAATTGTTGAGTAAATCCATGTAATCGTCTGCTGGTCACCAGTTTCTTTGCAGCAGTCCTGTGGAAGGTTGGGAGGAAGGAGAGGGAAGCTGGGATGCTGTGTGTGCAAAGGCCAAGTGTTTCAGAGGAGCGTGGGGAGGCGGCGACAGCCGTTGGTGGCAGGGTGGAAGGGAAGAGGAAAAGGAGAGGCGCGTGGTTGTGGGGAGGTTACCGTTGTGTGAGGAGAAGAACAAGAAGCCTGGGCTTGACTTGGAGAAATACTGGGAGGCAGTACGTGGGTGTATTTGCATTTTACATAAAGAAGAAAAAAAAAAAATCCATCAAAACTGTATCTGCATGGAGTTGACGTGCATTCCTCAAACGTCTAAGTCAGGACTCATGTAATGAAATGAATATACCTTGGCTTAGTGGCAACTGAAGCAGCAGTTGCTCCCTGTAGTCGATAGAGGTGTTACCGTAGGCTGAAGGTCACCGGTGTTACAGCTGACCTTATGTAAACAAAATGTTGAATAATGGCGTGAATATTCATTGCTTTTTACAGCAAAACCGTTCTTGAGGGAATCCGCAAGCTGGTGGTTGGGTTATTTATGAAGTATTACAAGTAGCAGAGGGTATATGGAAAAAAGCTGGATCTGCGTTCAGGCAGTCCATCAGTTGAAAAATAGGAATACAGTCACTGACTAACGATTTAATGCTTTGATTAATGTAGCCAATTTTTAACTGTAACTACATAACGTTAACACTTCCCAAAGAAGGAAAGGGGAAGCGGAGTATATATTCTTTGGCTGTGGGTCATCGGCTAATGGTCGTGCATGATTTCCAGCATCATGAACATCTCTTGTGCAGTCATTTGTGTATTTTTTTTTTCTTTTTCCTGCAACGATACCTTTCAACTTTGAGGGAGCAACATTTTGTTCTAACCCAAAATGAGGTTGTTGGTATATTTTAGGAGTTTACGTTCCAGAGCTGCACGCATTTTGTAAGGCATTGTCCTTGCCTCAATAAGAAAATATTAGTAATGTAGTTATCTCTTGGTCTGACCTTTCCACTGTAGATACCGAACACTTTCTGAGTGCTTTACCACAGTTTTACAGAGGGGGAAACTTATCTCTTGGTCTGACCTTTCCACTGTAAATACCGAACACTTTGAGTGCTTTACCACAGTTTTACAGATGGGGAAACAGGAGATGAGGAAGTCAACAAACTTGTCCAAGGCGGCACAGCAGATAAGTGATGGAAACCAAACCAGAGCCTGCGTACCTTAAACCCTGATCTAGCTCCTCTTAGGTGTAAACTACACAGGCAGTGACCCGTTCATGATTTCTTTGTACATGCATCTACTGAATGGAAGGTTGCTACCAAATCCGATATTGTTAATTATTTCCCCATGTTGCCTACAGTTCCCATGTGAATTTTGGAGGAAAAGTGAGCAAAATATTGACTAGGTGTTGGAACATGGAAAGGAGTATAGGAAATCAAGGTCCTTTCTCGATTAGGACTTAAGTATGTCCTCATTTTCCCCCTTCTTTGTTTGCACCATTATGAAAATACAGTTAACAGTGCTTACCTTTTTGTAGCACTTAAGCTCTTTTACTTAAAAGTGTGCTGTGACATTTCTGTGTGTTCAATTAAGTAATTCTTTAAATGTTCACAATAATTTACTTAGTTTGCCTAAGTCCAAGAACGCAGTATGGCAGCTTTGAGGCAGTGAGTGATTTTAGGGGAATGGATTGCCTATTTTAAGACACAATTTCTGGAAAAAAGTATTAAAATATTATATTATTCATTTCCCATGCTATATATTTATGAGTTTGATTGTTTACAAATTCAATTAGAAGTGTAAAGAGAAAAGGGACCGTGGAATTGCATTTTAAATATACTCAGTGCTGGCCTCACTCTCCTTGCATTGAAGTCAGTGGAAGTTTTACTGCTGGCTCTTGGGGAGAGCAGAATTGGGTCAGCACTTTGTGCTTATGAAGATCATGCCCGTGATCACTTAAGGATTTTATCAATTAAACCAGTGGACAGTTTCCCATCAGTTGCAATTTATATAGGGTTGAACCCTACAATAGCAACTAAAGAATTTAAGAAGCGGGATGGTTATTTGACTCTTAATTTTTCCATATCATTTAGGTGTATAGTTAGCCGTCTCAGCCGGATTATTGAGCACCTACAACCGCATATGTGCGTCTAACAACGAGGAGTAACTTGATCATTTGGACTCATCACAGCTATTCGAATTGTTCTGACTTGTATTTTCAGGATCAAGCCTTTCTTAGAGCTCAGCTTTTTGATATAAAAACCTTTTATTAGCCAGTTGTTGACTGCTGGTGCCAAAGGGTCAGTCTGTACAAGCAACTATGGCATTAAACAGACAATACTCATTTAGCATGGGAGATATTACCAAAGGAATTAAGCCGTGTGCTTTAAAATAGGAATCACTACGTAACAAGAAAGTCCTTATTGTTTGTTCATCTTACAGGATCTGCTAGAAATAAAAGTGTTAAAGTTTTGGGGGCAACCATCAGAAGATTATTGCAGGGGAAGAAAAAAAAAAAAGAAAAAAGAAAAGGATCACGGGCAATTTAATGAGTTTAACATTTCTCAAAATTCCAGGCAGGGCTGAATTGAACAGGTATCAGAAAAACAGCGTAGATATCATTGGTGTGAGAGTTATGCCATCAATGCTTGCTCCACTATTGAATAACGTACTGTTAAATGATTAAATATCGAGGTTTGAACTTTGACACCTTCATAATATAACAAGATGGATGAAAAGGCAATAATAAATTAGGTTATGTTACAATATTTCATCTCACTTCGTTGACAAGCTTTGTTCTGTGAGATAGATTATTGTTCCATCTGTAACCTCAGCTCAGTGTCATATTTACAATGTTATAGTTAAGGATCACTTGCTGTTTTCAATATAAATGTATTTTTCAACAGATTCATAAAAGAGCCATTTAAAAATTTATCAGGACAAAACTTGGCATTAAAATTTCCAGTCCTGGAGTTATAGTTTCCTTTAAAATCAGGAAATGCTTAAATCACCATGAACTTTTTTTTCCCCTTAAGAAAGGTTGTGCTTAGAAGAGGTTTTTACCCAAGCACATCTTAAAGCTATTTGGAAACCCTTTATGACAGATCACTTCTCTAACACTAAACCAACCTCAGAATTTTCATCCAGATTTTCCTGCACCACAGACCTTTGTAGCTGTCGGGAGTGGCTTTACATCTGCTTCCAGAAAAGATTGCTATTGAAGAGGGCTCTCTGACAAGCGGGGGGTTGCAGTACGCCCCAGTGCCCGCTGTACTTTGCACGGTTGCAAGAGGTGTCAGAAGAGGGACGGTGTGCGCTGTATTGATATTCTGGTGTGGTTTAGAGCAGTGCAAGGGCTCCAAAGCAAAGAAACCCAGTGTGAGGACCCTGAGGCCACTAATAGGCCATAATTGCCTTGAACAGTCTCACCTGGGACCTCCACCCACACCTCATGCACCCAGGAACCCCTTTTAAGCTCAGCCTGGGACCTTTAGTCCCTGCCTGAGCTATGTTGTAGTCCCTACCTGAGCTATGTTGTAAGTAGCGCCCATCTCAGGTCCTGCTCCTGGCTGAGCTTGGAGATATATATATGTATCTATATACTATAGGTAGCTGTTCTCCTGGATGGACCCCTCCGGGCCATGGTGTGGTTTGTCTCGTGTCCTGTCTTTGGCCCTGTCTCCTCCTGCACTTGACTGGCCTCCTCCAGACCTGGTTTGTCACTTTGCCTGGTCTCCAACTGCTGATGGACACTGTTACCAGTACCTGGCTCTGGTCACTCGGCTCAGACCTGGTGGCAGGGAGTGCGTGGCCTGTCCTGGGGTTGACCGTGGCTCCTGACTTGCCTTCCCGTAGAGAGCAGCTGGCCCTGGCTGCTCCCCAGCACCCTGAACTTGGGGTCTCTCTTCTTCCCCTTCCCTCCTTCAATTCCTGGGCTAACCACCCTTACTCAGTTACAAGCGTAACTCCACGTAAGATGGTTTCATGGTACTTTGGGGTCATCCTCTGCCTGACTCTTCACTAGATCGACATGAATAAAACTGTGATTTAGTTGGGAAGGGATTGAAAAAAGGAGAATGGGAAACGGGAATTCAGTGTTCTTGTTTTGTTATGAAATTTCTGAACAGCTACAGGTCTATTAGCTTGGAAGATAAAAACCCATTACTATTTTTGTCAGTCTTCATTTTTTAGAGGCTCAAAATCACCAAATATTTTAGTTCTTTGAAGGTACAGAATGCAAAGAAGTTGTATATCTGCCTCGTGCCACATTTGGTTCAGAAACATAGGTGGAAGAAAAGGTGCAAGTTAGAAGGGAAAAATGAGGTAAGGTAGGGAATGCTCTATGCTTTCTCTAGGCTAATATCCCGAGGCAATCCGGCACCCATCACACCTCACCTGACCGCATCAGGGACACGGGCAGAGACTGGAAATTGTACTTCTGAATCCTGTCAGCGTGGCTCTGAGAAGAGAGGGTGACTGAAGGGCCATGTAGTCAACAAGCTCTGCGCTTGCATACCTACCTGGGGGTTTTACCTCTAATCGTAGCCAGCCAACAGTACTTCACCTGTACGAGTTGGCCACTCCGTTACTACCAAAGAAAGGGATAGGATTTCCACTTGAATTTGGAGCATCTGATCTTCTTCATTGTAAAACCGGCTAACGCTTCGGTACAAAAGCCAACCTAAAGTATGTGGTATGAGCCCCCCTACTCCTCTCCTCTCTGCTGAATGGAAAAAAAAGTGTGATCCTTTTAAGATCATACGAGGTAATGAGCTGTGCATGCAGATCATTTTGACACACATGTAACTCACTCATGCTTGCCGCATCAACTCTCAGATTCCCGTGATCTTCCTTCCCCCATTAAAAAAAGGGCTGCATGTGCTGGAAAGGGAATTGCACTTTGTTCAGGTTTTTGTGGCGGCTAAAATCCAAACCTGCTGCTGGTCAGTCTTCTTGTGCAGAGTTCATCTGTTGCAGCTGCGAGCAACAAAACAAAATGACACACCGTTTTCATGAGTAATAACTGAAATCTTACAGCTCACCTGTGGTTTGGCAGTGGTCAGAAAAAGCATGAACAAAATAGTGGCTTCACGTGTTTGGTGGTTTGCCGTACATCTGATGCCGTTCGCAGCTGCTGAACTGGTGTGACCACGTAAGTTTTTAAGACTCTGCGGGCACCTCTGCAACATCCGTCAACAAAAGCGTCGTGACTAATAGGAAAAAATACACCTGTTTGCCCTTTAGACCGGTCTCGCTGCCTCGACACGTATGTGCCGTTCTCCTGCTGAGTGGTTGAGATTCTCCAGAGCATCGGAGTCGGGACAGGGAGAAGTTGGCAGGGTGGAGAGGGGTGGGGAGTGGAAGACCTGCGTTAGATGTGGAAGCTGTGCGGCCGTCACGGTATTTCGGCACCTTAGCGATGAGCAGGAGGGCGATCTGGACAGAACGGAGGAGACGCCTTCACAGCCAGCCCTGTTCTCTGCTGCTTTTCTTTTACGTCAGGGGTGTAGATGTAATCAAGGGTACTGAGAAAATAATAAAATGAGCCTAACGTGCCAGGTTAAAAATTGCAATGATAAAACACAGCCGTAGGATCTCTTTTACTCTCAAACCTGGTAACCTCCAACTTGAAGTAAGTACTGAAAGTAGGATAGGCTTTGTATTGAGTTTACGGAGTCTCTGGGAGTAGACACAAAGGTCCTGGTTTGGAAAAGAGCATGTGTCTGCTTCGCTCCATCTCTCTGACAGAAGCCTTAGTGCTCAGAGTACATCGTTGAACAGGAAAACCCCTGTGTAGGAGAGGATGGAGAGCAAGTTCTGCCTTCCTGTGGTTCACAGGTGAGGCAGAAAGTTTCAAGCAGTATCGCTGAAAACATCCCTGCCTTTTCTCATGCTGAAGCCTCATTGCATCCCACGAAGTAGCCTCAGACCCGAAGCAGAACGCCATTTGCCAAGGCTGGGGACAAAGTACATGTGAAATAAAAATGGTGGGGGTGGACTGCCACCCAGATCTGGAGATTTGATTTGCTTGTCACTGAAGAAGTGTCTGCGGAGCCATTCCTGGGCTGTCCTGTTTGTTGTTTACAGGGCAAAATTCATTTTTTATTGGTACACAAAGAGGATGCAAAGCGACAACTAATAGTAAGTGTGTTTGGCTGCACCCTTTCTAAAAGTGACATTTTAGTTTGAAGGAGGGAGTTAAACAGTACTTTGGGAAGATGTTCATAGTGAAGTTTAATCGTGGAGGGAAAGGAAGGGATGTTTGTTGAAATAAATGTGACGTTTATTGGGGTAAATCAGGAGGGCTCAAACAGTGGGAGCTGAGAGCAGACGGGGGCAGGAGGGAAAATGGGACTGTAGGGAAGGGAGGGTCTGGAAACACAGAGGGGTGAGAGGAGCATGGGCTGGAAGAGAGTGCGGACGTTCGCAGCACGTTAAAATCAGATGTTGGAGAAAGATGAGTAAACATTAGAGTCCTGGACTGGGAATTTTATGTGGAATCTGATGACTCCTTATTTCTGGCTCTGATAGCACAGCTTATATGCCTGCTGTCGATTGATGTTACCCAGGTCGGCGTCCTTTCCCTGGCACCCGTGGAAAACTGAGGAGCTCAGAGGAGCGGAGAGAGGAGGAGGCAGGGCTGAGGAGGAGGAGAAGCGGTTGAGTCCCAGTGTCCTTGAATGGCTCCCGTTGGATCTGGAGGGAGAAGCTGACAGCCTGGCTCTTAATCTTGCTCCTGCGGCAGCGTTTGGCTGTTGGCCAGCTGGAGAGTGAATCCCTGAGCCTGATACAGACTTTCGGCCTTCTTGCAAAAGCTTTTAAACAGTTTTCTGTTCGATATCCACTAGATAAGGCCAGGGCTTCTGCTTGCCTGCATCCTCTTCGGGTTTCTAACTCTTCCTGACTTGAGATCACGTTAGAAAAAATGACCTGTAAAATGACATCCAAACTTAGTTTCTTTGTAACTCTTGTATTAAATTTGGTATACCACTGTATTTTCCCCACTGCCAGGGTGGGAAATTCACTCAGTAATGTGATATCCAGCTGTGGGTTTTTTGCTTCCCGCATCACCATGAGTTTTAAGGCTCATGACAGGGAATCACGAGACAGCAAATGCTTCATGGCTGGTGGGGTTTCACCGTACCAACAGGAGTAAAGCTGCGTTTCCACCGTAAAACAAAAGTGCTTCAAAACCACACAGAGGAAAAATGCTCTGAGGAGAGGAGATGCCCGTTTTGCACGGTGATGGAAAACGGCTTCTGGCTTCAGGTTCTTGGGGCATTTTAAATACGGTGAAGGCGTTATCAGTGAGTAGCTGGGCTTCGTGTGGGTCGCTTGCTGGGGTGCCGAAGGAGTGATTGCACTGCCGGTACCTGCTGCTAGCACACAGCGAATGCAGCTCTCTAACGAACTTGGGAGCTAGGAGGTCGTTTCATACGGGAAAGCTAAACAGACTTACCTTGCAGAAAGCTGTAGGAGGGCAAAACCCACACAAAATAGGGAAGCGAAGGGAAAAGAGGGAGAAAAGTACAACAGGAAAAATCTTCATTCCCCAGATTTTATGAGCCCTCGTGGATTTAGTGGCAGGGAAGCTGACGTCGTGTTAGGAATGCATAACTTTGATCTTTGTCCCACTCATGCGCTAGCATTTCCGAGCTGATGGCAGAGCAGAATTGGCTCCTATGTACGATTATCTTCTGTTGGCCTTTTAGGTGATGACAACTGTCTCCATTGATCATGGTATGTGTATGTTAAAGGAAAAAAAAATATATTTCTTGTTTTATTATTCTTTGTAAGCTAGCAGCATCAAAGGAACAGGCTGCCCTCGCTGCTCTCACAGCTGCTGCCTGTGTCTGTGCTGTATATATGCTAAATTAATTGGAAAAACAGGGACAAAAAGGCATTTAGTTCAGGTCAACCAGTTGGACTACAGCAAACGCCTGACAGGCTTAATCATTGTCTTCTGCCAAAGAACAGGTTGGCAAGGGCAGGCACTCCAACCCCTTCTGATGAATTTTGGACCTTTTCCAGCGCCTTTAGAGGAAGGATGTTGTGAGGGAAAGGTCTCCACGCAGAGTCCGGACGCTGTCGTATCGACAGGGTGGGATGATGAGGAGGGTTATGGCAGGTTATTTATCATTTGTCAGCTGTGAACTCAACTTTCAGCCTTGGTTCATCACAGCTTCATACACGTAGCCTGAGAAGGCACCACAGCTCTCCCTTCGCAAGAATTAGGTATTTAATTAATGTGGTATTGTTAATGGCATCGGTCTCTGGTGGCATGCTAAAAACAAACGCATGAGGCAATCTTTCTTCATTTGCCACCGAGTTTTCTGTGTCTTTCATGGGAAGGAACATCAACAAAACGGTGCTCCAAAGGACCCAGCTGTCTCAATGGCTTACAAAATTTGGGACTTCTGAAATGACTTCTGTATAAACGTGCAATCTTGCACTTTCAGGAAGAGTAAGCTGGCAAATAAAGGGAGTGGGCGCAGTGTAGCTCTCAAAACTCTTTTTCTAATAGCCATGTGGTTTTGAAGACGTAAATGATTCAGCATCTCAGTATGTCTTCCATATTGCAGCAAGAATTAATATGTGGTATACAGGGTGCATATTTCACACTAATTAAAGTGATTTTCTGCTGAACTCCATGGGGAAAGGGTATTGAGGGATGTCAGGATTAAACCAAATATAAACTCAGATTAAAATTGGTCAGAGAAATGTTGCTAATAGTTGGGTACAGAGAAGAATTAATTTCTTATCCTTTTTCTTTCCAGGCAGTTGACTTTAGTGGCAGCTGTTACATGTGCAACCCAGTTGTTATTCTTCAAGAAATGAACGTGTTACCTTTGCAGTATTTTTCTTTATCGTGTAGATAACCTGGCTGTTTTTCTTTTGTTGTTCTTTCTTTTTTCTTCCAGGCCTTCTGCCTTATCTAGTAGCCCGACATACTCAGAGCTTCCGTTCCTTAGAATTTCCCCGCACCGAAATCCCGCTGCAACATCAGAGTCTCCCTTCAGCACCCCTCACCCGTACATTAACCCCTACATGGACTACATCAGGTCCCTGCACAGCAGCCCGTCCCTCTCCATGATCTCGGCAGCCCGCGGACTCAGCCCAACAGACGGTGGGTTAAGACAGGCTTCCTGTTTTCTGTCATTGTAGCAACTTCAGTTATATTAATCTTGTCAACATTTTTTTTCCCCCTCGTTCAAAGCAGCTTCAGCAGGTTTGTCAGACATATTCATTATGTCATAAATGTTTCAATACTTCATCAGCCGATCACGGCTCATTTGTACATCTCACAAATGTTGAAACTTCAGGGAGAAGGAAAGAGAGGTAAAAAAAAAAAGCCCTGCCTCATTCAAAATTTAAGCTGGAAGGGTGGTGTATGTCTTCCGATGTCTTTTGTTTGTGGAGCTGACCCGGGGTGTGATTCTGATCTCCCAAGAAATCAGCTGTGTCTGCACTGAATCGAGCCAGATTCTCCATGAGTGTACATCAGTGTATAACCATGGAGTTCTAAAGGTTCAAAAGGCTTGTTCATTAAAACAGTATTTTTCAATCATGTGAAGCATGCACTGACTCGTTATATTTAGTCAATAGTTCTGTTAAAGTTATGTAGAATTATTTCAGTTTATCCTAGCCAGTGATATGGCCAAATGAAACGATGCTGATGTAGAAGTGACTGATGATCAGGACTGGCCCCTTTAGTTTAAATGGTGGGCAGCATTCTTGAAATATCGATACTTTAGGTCTTGGTGTGACCATGGCTATTACTTTCCAGGTGATTTGGGTTGAAGTGAACTCCTGCAGTCGCTCTTGTCATTACTCTGGCACATTTCCTATTCATTTCAACGGCAAATTTGCCGAAGTGAGCAATGAATAGAGTTGCAAAAAGGCTCAGTCTTGTTAGCAGTAGGGTTTTCAATAACAGAGTAAGCAGTTTGACATGTCAAAATTATCACATTTGCTGAAGAGAGCTAACATATAACGTACTTGGAAACAAATATGTAGTGAGGATTATTAAACTATTATTTTAACTATGGGAAGGATCTTCCCAGTGCATGCAGAAACTTACTAAACAGAGTTAAACTGCCTTTAGCTGAATTTGAAAAATGAGCGGTGCACCCTATTCAAATGGATAACTAATTAATCCTCGCTTATAAGAACATATACCTTTACAGTTAATCCATTAGTTATGGGCACATATTCTCATGAGAATAAATTTTAATGACCTATTGTCAGTCAGGGTATATGGCATGCACATAGGGTTTTCCTAGCAGTACTTTGGATGTTGTATGAATCCTTGCTAATTCTACTCTTTTTATTTTAGCTAAAGTATTAAAAAAAATACTTTGAAGGAACAGTTTGAATGCTCAGAAATACATGTTTTGATGCAGAGAGCCTGGAGCTTTTGACATAGGATGAACATGATAGAGCTATAGTGTAACGGCATAAATTGGGAAGACTCTTGCGATGTATATTTAGGCTTTTCACAAAAGCTAATAT
This sequence comes from Cariama cristata, assembly GCF_000690535.1. Classification (NCBI taxonomy): domain Eukaryota; kingdom Metazoa; phylum Chordata; class Aves; order Cariamiformes; family Cariamidae; genus Cariama; species Cariama cristata. The sequence goes on along the minus strand of NW_009619014.1, from coordinate 42,174 downwards.
GCAGAACGCTTCACTCGTTCCTTCAGTATTCTTCAGATCTCATTCCTGCAGAATTTCATTTATGCTTAAGGCGTGCTCCAGGTGCACGTACAAAGAAAGGAGGGAAGGAAACCACCTATCACACAACCATGTGACATTAACCCATGTATGTTCTTGATCTCAGGTACACAACACCAAATTCACTTGCATAAATGTAGGCACGTAGTACTGTCGGAGATACACTAGGGTGTCTGACCCAGCACCCAGCTGACACTCCAGAAAGGCAGTGATCTCCTGGAGGTGCTTTACCATATTCACCAGGCCAGTGGTGATCTCTTTGAAGCTCTAGGATGTCTCAGGTAGAATTTGGTTCCAGATTCTGGCACCTAAATTTAGGTCTCTACAGTATAGAAAGCTGTCTGTGATCTTGGTGTGCTCTTTTGCCATTACAGTCCAGCGAGTTCTAGGTAGCGCAGTCAGTGGAGCCTTAGAGAACTATTCAGTTCACCCAAGTACAGACACTTGCATGTTACCGCCTGGTTCTGGAGCTCCATCATAACTACGATGGTGCTAAGATTCATCTGTCTGCAATGTAGGTGTTTGGTGTCTGTTCAGGTCTGTGAAATACCTTGCCTCAACTCCAGCTGCCACCTCGGAAAGGCTATTTTCTCCTCTATGTCTTGTCTCACACCTGCCAGCCTCATGTAGGTGCCTTGGATACCCACGGGCTTTCAGATGGCACAAGACCCTTGGGTGTGGACAAGACAGCTGAGTATGCTGTGTCGTAACGCTCATCGCCTGAGCTTTGGTCGGTGACTGTATACACAACCTTAGCTTATCATAAGTACAAGCTAAACTTACTAGCTTAAGCTTCTTTCTTTGGGTTTTAAACATGTTACTTCACATTTCCTCTAGGCTCACAGCTCACCTTTGATCAGGTACCACAGCCCAGGTGTTGTGCAGCACTTTGTGAAAATACAGTAACTTGATTGAGGCATTGGAGATATTTCAGTAGAACAACATGCGTACTGAAAAGCTGTTAAATTTTTTCTCTGGAATCCATACTTTGTTGTGTGATCAGTCGGGTATACAATGAAATGGTTTTTTCAGGTGTAGATTCCTGGCATCAGATAGTCGAATTCATGGCTTGGGCACTACTAGAATGCAAATAAAAAACCCCTGTCATTTAAAGAGGTGCATGCACATAATGTGCAAATAACCTAATGGACACCACGGCTTGAGATGTATAGCATTTGAGCTATGAAAACTTGGAAGTTGTTTTTGTTCTCCTGAAAGTCAGAGCGAGATTTCTCTTGCTACCCTAATTGCTTTAGGCCAGTTAGATAATTAGGTCAGTGTACTATTGGGCTCAGTCTGTTGACTCACAGATCTGGGGATGGCCGGGAGCCAAAACAATCTGGAACGTAACGAAGAGCAGTTTCATGTTCCCTACAAGTCTCGCCAGCTGTAATTAATGACTGCCACAGCAGCAGTAATGGCAGAGTGTCTTCTGTCTTCTCCCTTCACCTTACCCAGCAGAATCGGTGGGCTGGCGTGGCCGAGGACCCCTCTGAGTAACACAGGGGTAAGGATGGAGTCGTCGGTGTGTGTAGTTATCAGCTCAAACGAAGCTCAGCAGTGCCCACGATGCAGAAGCAAATGCCTCCCGTGTAAAAAAAGTAGGCGCAAAGCTGAAACTCCCCAGGAATAAACAGGAGAACATCCAGGGCTGCAGGCCTTCCCCTTTACCCTTCATTTACCCTTCATGCAATACATCATTTAGTAGGCTAATTTTTTATGTTTGAAGAAGGTAGTAAGGAATGATCTTTAAAGAGCACCAGAGCATTTCTCAGCGCATGGAACATTTAGTAATGCAATTATGTGCTCACCGTGTTTTCTGCAGCAGTTAATTTTAAAGTTTAAAGCCAATGTTATTGTTAGTTAACCCAGACACTTATGTCAGAAAGCTCAGGAAGTATTTCCAGTGTGTCTGGAAAGATATGATGGTTGTCTACTACAGTAAAACTTTCAAAATCAGTGATTCAGTGTGAGTTACTCTTAAAATTTGGCCTGAATATTTTTCTTGCCGTTTCACAGAAAGTAGTGGTGGCTGAAGTAAATTATATTTAATTGAGAAATGAGTTTGTAATTTGGAAGAAACACCAACAACCTTTAATTTATCTCAGCTCATTTTTTATGCCATTCCTGTTCCTGTTTCATGTTCTTCTATTTTTCTGAACCTTTCCTGAAATTGGTTGTATTTAAGATTGTGACATCAAAAGCACATTCTTCCATTTTCTTCGGTAAAAATAAAGACAGATTGTACACTTTAGAAATCTGTTACTGAATAAACTTTTCTCCAACCTCCAATGCCATGTTTACCTCCTTTTAGTGTAAATGTTGATTCTTTGCTTCTAAGGTTTGCATTTAGGATCCAATTCTCTACTGTAAACATAAATTATCCTTTTTTACTCGTACTGTGTAAGTAACAATATTCAGGTTAAGTTGGTAATTCAGATAATTTCGGTGTAAAATTTTGCTTCCATTCAAGATTAAGTTGCTGAGATCAAAGAAAAATCTCATTAAATAATACAGAAGAATATAAAAGTAATCTGTTGGGGTGCAGCCCATTAACCTAAGTGTTTTAGGCAGACTACATACCCTCTTCTGGTGAGCACAGTGTTGGGAAATTTTAACTGTTTTGCAAGTGGGATAAGTGGAGAGCAGAGGGGGAAGGCTGCTCACCTCAGGTCACATAGCAAGTCAGAATCAGGATCAAGGAGATGGAGTCCAGGTTATTTTATGAGTACTTCTTGCACGAGCCCATGAAATGACCCTCTTCTTACTGTAGCATGTGAAGCCTGCTGAGATGAGATGATGCTAAAATTATGTGGATTTTTGTTTCTGTAGAGTTGCCCATTACGTGATGGCATGCTTGAAAACTGCAGGGGAACAGAAAGCTTGCGTATTATTTTTACAGGAGAGAAAAGCTAATATAAGTCGTTATCAGAGGACTGCAGCACTCATAATCTCACTGACGGGGTGTAGAACCCATCCAGCCTGTGGTTTTGACTGCAGGCATGCTTGTGTCTCAGATGCACTTATATATGAACTTTGAAGGATGAGATGGCCACACTGGTTGACTTCAGTCTGTCCTCCCAAAAAACTGCCCTATGCTGTTCATGGACAGCTAGTATTTGTCCTGAAAATATGCTTCGTCCTCATTTACTCCTAAACTTACACACAAACTGCCACTGTGAGTGAAAATCTTCTGGTCCTCTAAGCAGAGACTCCAGAAACTGGAATGCTTATGGAAGTTCAGCTGCATTGTTACCTTAGAGACGGAGTCCTTTGGGCCGTGGGTGACGTAAATGGCAATAAAGTTCTGGAAAGGTTTTCCTGCTTTTTTATGTCACTAAATAAATCATACTAGTTTCCATTGCTGTCAACCTATCACTTTTTGAGTCACTTAATAATAAATATAAAAGTATGAGATCACCGAGCTCATTAATATTTTATGCCTTGCTGTTTTGTGAGCGGTGCCTTTGCAGTATCATTGGTTGAAATATATTGACTGGTGGTGGCATACTGCAGACGTTGTATTACATTACAAAAATAAACAAGCTGTTTTAATAGCCAGAGAAACCAGCAATGTGATAAAACTTTCCTTCCCGTTTTATCTTACGTCATTAACGGTGCTTTTTATGTCGTGTTCTTAGCTCCACATGCTGGCGTCAGTCCAGCTGAATATTACCATCAGATGGCTCTGTTGGCAGGGCAGCGCAGCCCGTACGCAGACATCATCCCGTCAGCTGCCACTGCAGGAGCCGGTGCTCTTCATATGGAATATCTTCACGCCATGGACAGTAAGTGACATTTTCTAGAAACGTAGACAGTCCTGCAAAGGGAACCACGTGGGTTGTTCCTGGTCTGACCCAAAAGACCTCCACGCAGATAGAGAAGTGGGGGTCAACGTAAGCCTCCTCGTGAGGCTGGAGCACCAAAGCAGCGATTGCCAAATGTACAAGGGTTACGTCAAGTCTGAAAGTAAACTTTGAAAGTAAGCAGGGAGAGGAACAGAACTGCTCCTGAAAACAGGTTATAAATTTTATTTCCAACAGGGCTTGAGTGCTTTTGAAAATGTTCTTTTCTATTCACAATCAGTAACTCACTCGCATCGTTAGGGTGAGTATTTCCCTGATGAGCTCTCTGATAATAAAAGGTTTACATCTGTTTTTCCCTTAGGAGAGTGTGCTCCCCTCCTTTTTAGGGAGTGGTAACCATGCTTACAAGTTGTGTATCATAGACGGATAGACTTCGAGACCACTTCTAAGGTGAAGCAGTTTGCTGAATTCTCAAGGATCCTGACTTAGTTTTCCCTAATGTTAAGAGCCGCCTTTACCCACTTGTGCATCTTGCATACCTCTGATCTGTCTCCCTTTCTCTGGTGAAGGAGGAATAGAGAGCACCCCATTCCAAACTGCTCACTACTGCTGCTTTTGATCAGCCAGAAGGGATTACGCAGAGCACTCCCCTCTAGTCGTAAGATGCTTACATGCTTTTTGGGATGTACTGGGTTCCTCCCAACACGGGAAATAAAAGGTGCTGACAAGAAAAGATGGTGACTGTTGACTCGTGCTTGGTAGTGCAGAGCAATACAATAGCATTAGACCATCTCGTTGTCCCACAGCTTTTGAAAGTCTTCGTTGGCATGCAGTTTCTTCTTCCCTGCTGTTGGCTGCAGGCCATAGCTGCTCACCTCAAGCAGTGTGGGAGTTGGGAGGTTCACCTCTGGAACGCATGGGAATATAGGTAGCTACCCCTACAGAACACATGCCTGGGAGTGAGAAGTAGTTGACTGACCATCAATTTTTACAAGAATCAGGTGAGACAGATAGTTGTGGAACTGGGCAGGGAACCTATTTTCATTCTGTTACGTTGATGGTGAAGAATTTTTTTAATTCAGTTTCTGTTATCGGTCTCACTGCACTGGTAGCGTGCATAGTGATTTTGCAGTAATGTAACATACCTTGAACCCACTTCAGAAACATAATAAACCCACACAAGTAGTCTGGACTTAAAGCAGAAATTGATGTGCAGGCTTCAGTGCTTGAAAACTTAAGAATATGATACTTCCTGATTTGGAATTTGAGAGGAACAGGGAGAGACGAGGTACGCTGCTAATGCATTTGATGCATATTAATAATACCTTGCAAAATGGAAACTGTGTTATGCATGGTTCAGGTAACGTAAATCTGCTGCTTTGTTCCAGTTGCAGGGATGAATCCCCAGCTTGTATGAATGGACATGACTTCATTGAAGTAAAGGGATCATAAAACAGTTTGGGTTGGAAGGGACCTTTAAAGGCCATCTAGTCCAACTGCCCCTGCAGTGAGCAGGGACATTTTATACTTTCAGTGGGTTTAGTTGCTATTGGGAGGGAGTTTCTGAATGAGTGTAGGTAGCAGTACCAAACTACGTATTTGGATGCAGTCTTGGTTCAATGGGTCTATTCAGTCTATAGGAAGATAGTTACCCACATGTATGCCAGAAAATTTAAGAAAAACAGAAGACATTGCAATACTCGTACAAACAATGGCATTTGCACAAAGGACCTTCATGTGTTAATAGAGATTGTGTATGCTGTAATCTACTTAGAACTACAGCTTTTGCATGCCAAGAAAGTTACTGCTTCTTACTTAAGGGAAAATGTTTTGACCTTTGCCCATAACTTCAGCCCATTCATAAAAGGTACCTAACACTATCGCTCATAAGGATATTTGCTGTCAGCAGCTTTAGCTACGATATATTTGAAACGTGCTCTTTAATTTGTTTTGTATTTGTTTTTAAAAATTAAGATCACACATTTGAGATTCATTATAGCAGCAACTTTTCAATTAGGGATTATTTCAGAGTTAAAGACAAAAAATATGTAGCACTTATGCAAATGGGTTATTTTTAAACAGTAAATAGAGAATTAAAATAGGAGTGAATCCTAGTAAGGTCACTCAGCTCACCTTCTGTATTTGATGAGAATGTGTTCAGTCAGGCAATAGCTGCTTTTATCTAAATAGAGTATGAAGTTACCCTTTTACTTTGTAAAAACTAATTAAAACTATCTTAACTTGCCTGGGTATACAGCAAATTAATTGTCATTAAGTAGGAATCTGAATGTCCTATCATTCATCATGATGAAGAAAACCCTTTTCTTCTTTGTCAGAATTTTAGATGAGAAACGAGAACAAAACAATTAGCAGGGAGCTGATACTAAGACATTTTTTAAAAAAACAATAAGAATGCCCATATTTGCATTTAATAAAGTACAGTGATCAATGCAAAGCCATGCCATTTGTTTGGATCTTTCTTCTTAAAGGTTTGTGTGGTGATCTTAAAAGTACTCTTTCGCCTTTGCCCAGTCTCGTCAAAGGAAACAGAAGAGAGGTTGGTAGTTTCCCTCATTATCTGCTATCAAATTCTGAGCAAGTTGACTCAACTCACACAAAGGCTGCTGCTCATTTATTCCACACAACAACCAAATAGATACAAGCAAGGCATTGTTCTTTTTTTGTGAAGCAAGTCTGTCTCCTAATTGTGTGTTTATACAGCTTCTAGCACAGTAATTTGGCATCGCTACCCTCTCCTGTAGTACACATAATAACTCCCAACACCAGCATGTTGCTGGGCTCCAAAGCATGTTACGTACAGTTTTGGGGCGGTTTTGGGCCTTTTGTTTTGCTCTGTGGTCCCGGAAAACTGATTTCAAAATGGGGATGGTAGGAGTGGGAGAAGCGTTAATCAGAAGGTTAAATCTTGCCTGAAGAGCAGTAGACTTCTTGAAACTCTGAACATCACTGTCCCTGACCTGTCTAGTATGTTACGGAAGAATAAGGCCAAAATTGCGTATACTTGATGGTCATTTTTCCTCATCCTGTCCTGTGTGGCATGAAAAGTGGACCAGAATTTTCTTTGCTGCTGTAAAGCTTTTCTACAGGTTTGGTGGCCAGAATCCCAGACCAAGTCTTCCCATCTTCTTGCTTGATCTAAAAGGGTCAGATGTGCTACCTTTGAGTATAACATCAGAACAACTAGGAGGGGAGTAAGTGGGGAAGGTAGTGACGATACCACAGTAGCAACAACTGAAATTCCTTGTTGTGGCTGTAAAGATACCGTATGCCAAAACTGTCTTTTAAGCACTTACATAACTCCAAAAATCACAGCCTTTTGAGTTTGATACCTGCATTTTTCACTTGGGGAATATGTTTTACTCTGCTCTAAACGGTGTTCAGTGGAAGGCAAGCACGCTCTCTGAGGTTTCTAGATTCACCCCAAGAGTAGTAATAGCCTCACTCTGGTTAATTTTTGCCTGTGCTCACTCAGAATGGGAGGTTTTTCTTTTTGAAAGGTATTCGGCATTGATCTACCCCTTTTGGCGTTGGAGACACTGATAGCTACCCAATTGACGTAAAGAATTTGGCTAGCCTGAAGAGTTAAACCTATGTGAGGAGCTTTGGACCGGGTTTGATTTCTCATTTTCAGGCACAGTTGGAGAATGAGAGTGGAGTAGCAAAGCCATTCCTTGTCCTCTCATACTGATGACAGATTTACCATTTTGAAAACTCAGACAAAATTTACGACAAACTTTCATGAAGTGAAAACAAAATTTACACGTCTGTGAGCAGAAACCAGAAGGAAAAGAAAGAAAGAAAAAAAGCTTTAATGTAAAAAAAAAAAATAATCAAACTTCCCATGTTCACAGCCTTCAACAAAAACTAGTGCCTGAGACAGGTTCAAAGAAGTTTGATTTAAAGGGATGGAATAAAAAAGATTTGATGAAGTTTGATTTAAAGGGATGGAATAAATGATACATGTCTGAAGATTGCCTTATAAATGATTAAGCAATGCTAAAAACTTCAACTCAGAAATCAAATTCATGGGCAAATTTGCTGGATGGCATATTCCATTTTTGAAATTTATGATGGAGATAGATATCTGTTATTTTAGAATTGATCTCCACCCCAGGAATAAGATCTTTTCTTCTGACACCTGCAGGATTTTTTGTCGGCACACTCAAGTCTTTACTATCAACTACTGATCTTTTATTACTATAACATCTACTCCAAAAAGGTGACATTCCTAAACACATCTTCACTGTCAGCTTCTATTTGCATGCTTTGCCAAAGCTGATTTTTTTTTTTTTTTTCAGCACTTGCACAGAGGTAAATGGATTTTTAGTGAATCAGTGCTCCTGCATTTTTTGGTTTCAAAGGATTATCGAGTGGGGAATGTAATGGTTTGGTGGGAGAATACTGTGAGCAGATGAATGTCTCAAATTGCTAAATAAATATTGAAGTGTTTGTTTTTAAAATAAATGCCTGGGCAAGGCTGAAAAGTTTGGTTTAGTATTCAGAGGCACTGACAAATTTTTTATGGTAACATACTAAGATGGATGTGATGCTGAATGAATGGTTTAGCAAACGTCCTGCAGCGTAACGAGTGGTCAGCTCATGCTTAAGACTTTTTAGGCATGTGAAACCTAATTAAACCATGAAGATCTGAAAAAACAGTAATTCCATTTAATTGTATTTTCAGTTTTGAAAGTCGTGGCCTCCCTTGAAGCGAATCCCCCTCTCCTGTGGTCAGCCTCTGTAGAGCTCTTGCCCAACCTCGACCCTCAGCTCCTGCTGTGAAGCAGAAATATTCCCTTTTTGCAGGAGACTGTTGGCCTTTAGGAGATTGTTCCCGTCCCAGGTAGATGGAAGGGACTGCTAAATTCCCAGATCTTGCTGAGACCTGAAACAGGCGCTGGCCGGAGGAGAAGAGGAAGCCCGAGACTGCTGTGTGGTGTGGCTGAAGCCCGGGCTCTGCCCCTCGCAGCTGGAAGGAGCATCTTCCACCATCACTGGGCGCAGAGCTGGTGCATCCCTGCAGAGTGGGGACAGGGATGCCCTGGCAGCAGCTGGCAGGCAAGGGGGGAGGTTTAATGAGTGGTGGGAGGAGAGAGGCCCCTTATGAGAGCCGTAGTGTGCCTTAGGCAAGGGATAAAGGAGAAGGGCTCGGTCCAGAAAGGGTGAGGACTAGGAGGAGGGAAGTCACTGCAGTTTTTGAGCACCTGCGGGGCACCACAGGGAGTATAAATAGCCCTCCTATGTGATCTGTCAGAGGTGACCGTGCTTCTAGCTCCGAGATGGTAAGAGTTTTGACCAGTTGTCAGTAATGCTTGTTCAGTCCTCTCTCAGATGCGGGCTGGAGTACCGACGAGTCCGCTTGGGCAGCTGTGGCATAAAAAAATAAATGGTGTCTGATCGCAGGAGCAGCAAAACACAACTGTCATCTCCTGGTTTTATTGCCCAGTCTGGTTTCAAAGGAGAGATGCTCAGGTGCTAGTGTTCTTAATAACTGCTCCACTTTTTTGATCAAACCTATGCACCCCCTCTCTAGTTAGCATCAGTAGCCATCAGTCCATATTTAGCTGGCTTGTAATGAATTTCTGAAATGAGTGGCAATCCATTTGTTGTTCTACAGATTCAAAACCGGACTTCAGGTCCATAAGAGGTAATTTTTTGAAAGCGTTTCTGCTGGAAATCACATTTGAAAGTGTTCATACCTGACCATCAGTAGTACACGGTGACTCTCAGTTGTAAATACAGAAATTTAACTGTATCTTGCTTATCAAAAGAGGGGGACCTTTGCTTGTCCCCTCTGAGCATCTCTGCTGCCGTCTTGCTGGCACAATGCCGTCTGTGCGCATCAGTTTGAGGAAAACAGAGGGTTCATAATTACGTTGACAGGGCTGCAAACTGTTGCTATCGTAAGTAGCACGCCATTAGGATGGCTGGTAGTAACATGCTGCTGTGCTAGCAGTGCTTGAGTAACATCTCATTTTGGTGGTCAACCAATGTCTCGCAGGTCTTCCTTGTCCCCTTTGCCTGCTGTTTAATCAGGAACACCTGGACTGAGCTATCCCCTTGTAAAACCACAATAACAGAGTTTATTCACCTGTAAAGCACTTGAATCGTATCCTCAGCTGAGGCAAATTACGTTACCACTGCTGACTTCAAAGGTGTTCTCATTCATGCTGGCTGAACAGTCAGCAGAGAGTTGTGGACGAAAGATGTAAGTGCAGAGTATTACTATTTTTGCTTTATTGTGACATGTATCTTGTATTTCCTTATTAAATATGTTGCAGCTTCTTATAGCTGCTGATCATTGTTGGTTTTTATTTTAGCACAAATAAAAGATTTCTGCCTTTGAAAGACACAAAGCATGGCGCTAATAAAATGTCAAGCAGACACAGTACAATAGTGAGCTCGTAAAAAGGAGATAAAACAGATTACATAAAATAACGTGTAGTAGCTTTTAGGAAGAAATAAATGGCTATGCCTAAGTTTTAAATGATGAATCAAGAGCATGAATATTCATTGAAAGACTGAAGCAGTATGGGCTAAGGCCTATTGTGGAGACAGAGCATGAAGGAAAAACACCTCTGTGTTAGCCAGATGCCAAAGAGAAGTGACACCCGTGTTGACTAAATGAACCAAATCTCGGCACAGATTAGGAGAAGGACTATAGACAGAGATCTGCTCACACAGGCACAGCAGCAATAAAATGGCAGCTTTTAATACCAGATGAAAATTTTGGATAGCACATACAGAAAAAAGGGCAACCCACTCAGGTGTGTGAGAAAGATGTAATGGCAGATCCTAACCCAGCTCTGTCCTTGAGGTGGGTCTAATCGGAGTCAGTTGGGCTCTTCTCCTGATTAATGTTAGGCACTAAGCTTAAATACCTTGCTGAAAAATGGTCCTGGGCACCAAGACGTGAGCAAGGGTTAGGAAAGGCAGACCTATAATGGAGGCTTGTGGCCAGCTGTGAGTTATTAGCAAGTTAGAAAGTCAGGGACTCTGGGAGAAGTAACTGTAAAGTAGGCATCAGACCCAAGACCTGCGTGACCCTGGCTGTCAGGATCAGTAGGACTCAGTCCTTTACTACAGGTTAAAGGGATTAAAAAGGTAGAAGCAGCAGTACTGTTAAAGGAAATAGTTTAATGTGCAGTGGGCAAGCTAATTCTTGGTCTCAACCGAGATCAAAAATAATTAAATAAAGGGAAGAAATTTAAGGTGGTCTATCTTCCATCGGGACTGCAGAGAGTTGGGATGACATGGTAGAATAGACAAAAAGAGGTGGAGATTTTCAGAGCAACACAGAAAATTTAGAAATGTAATGTGTATTTATTTAAATGGTATCTGTATGGTTGCCTTCTCTTTGCTGCTTTGAAAAGCTTAATCCCTAGTTTTAAAGAAATTTGGCAATCGTAGGCCCCTGTACACCCCGACACAAGAATGTCATGGGATCCTGGATAAATTCACATAGGGCCTACTCTTTCTCAGTCTAATGCTGTGAATGGCAGTTTGACTTCTGCTGATAGGGCTGGCCTTTATAGTGGTTTTTAGGTCCTGATTTTTAGTTTTGCATCAAGCATTGACCAGGCAGAATTACGGTCAACAAAGGAAAAGCTACCTCTTCATTTCTACGCTGTATTTTACAAGTTTTGCTTTGGCAGTATGTATTAAAGTGATGTGGGTTTGGGTTTGCTGGTAGCCCAGATCTGAACCACTGTCTCATTGCTCATGGTTGAATTAATGATGTGAATGTCTAAGGAGCCATCAGATTCATAAATCATCAGAAATGAGAGGGATAACTCATAAAAGTCTTTTCCTTTTGTTTAGCAATTTATCATTTTGCTTGCACATTAATAAACAGAGCTCCCCTGAGGTAAGCCACAGGAAGATAGATTTTTCTTCCTAATTTTCCTCAATCGTAGCCAGTAGATCACAAGTGGAGAGAGTGGGCTTGTCACAGCGTGTTGATGTCTTGCGACTCTCTCTACCCATCACTGATAACAAATAAATGCGATTAAGTACCCTGGTGGATAATTATTTGTGTTTACATAACAGGCGCCAGGTTTCCGAGTCCGAGATTGTCAGCTAGACCAAGCCGAAAGCGTACGTTGTCCATATCCCCCCTATCTGATCACAGCTTTGACCTTCAGACCATGATACGGACATCTCCAAATTCCTTGGTCACAATTCTCAATAATTCTCGTAGCAGTTCCTCAGCCAGTGGTTCTTATGGCCACTTATCTGCGAGTGCAATAAGGTAAGAATAGCATTTTCTACCTGTATTGTATATTCTCATTTATGTGTCGTACACGCACACGCAAATCTGAACGTATGCTCACATCTTTAAGTAACTGTTTTGTGAATATGTGTATTTTGCAATTTCTGTAATGTATGTTCACTGGAGCTTAATTTAAAGTACAGAGTACTTTTTCGTCTTGCTCAGAAGGGTAACCACAAGGGACTTCTGGGCATGTTAATGTCCAGTGCAGGTAATACTCCCATCTGACCAGCAGTAATGGTGTGTGTATGTGTGTTCAGGAATCTGTTTTCAGAGAAGAAGTTTTAGGATAGGTTTGTCTTAAGTCACTTGTGTTCTTCTGGCCGTAGATGTAATGGAGAGTGAAATGTTCCTATGTTACGATCATCAGAGAGTAAAGCACAGATGCGTAGTACTGTTCAATTAAAATGTTTGGTTAGAACTTCTCGGTATTCATCTTTTGGTTTTCATATTTTAGTTTTTATATTTCAAGATTAGACTTTCTGTGGCTAAATTGTCGTCTTTTTTTTTTTTTTTTGTACCAAGGAAGTACTGTTGTCATCCAGTATCATTAGAAATGCTGTGATTTTTCACTTGGCTGCTTCACTTGTGTGAGGGTATTAAAGCCAAAAATGGTTGTTCTGGAGGCAGAAGAGCAGAGTGGAAAGGGAGGAGGTGGGCAGAAGTTGTTCAGGAAAGGGAAGCCAGCAGGGCACAGGGAAAGGGCACAAAAGCAAGAATGTTGAAAAAAGGGAGTGGAAGAAAATGAAAAGAAGCAGCAGAAAAAATGGAGATGCAGCTGCAGAACGTTCTTGTATTTGTGACATTGCTATATGTTAACTGAGAACACCTCCTTTCGTATTCCAAAAAAAAAATCCCCCACCTTTCCGAAGTCTCAGAAAATACTGGGTTTGCATTTATGGCACTCAAACAAAGAGTGCTGCTGGTCCCTGGCTTAAAAGCAGCCTCCACCTTCAATTTGCAATGAGGCGAAGGAGCAAGTCCCCACAGCAATTTCTTGAGATCTAAAAGACCTGGTTTTGGCAAGACTCAAACATACCTCTCCAGCAAAAATGGTACACTTACAACTTCAAAAACTGGCTATGGGGATTTGCGCTTTTGGAGAAAATGGGGCATGCAACTGGGGTGTTAGAAACTGTTCCAAACTTTGAAAGTGGACTCACTGTAAGTATTTGGTATTAGTGTAAGCGCTGTGGGGTTTTTTTAAGCACTTCTTTTAAATAGTCGTACTTCATAGCTCTGATGGACTTCAGTAGCTGTACAGTGTTTCACGGGTATGATATCATAGCTCTGCAACACAACTCCGCAATCTGTGTAACCGCGGTCCCAATTACGAAGCTCCATAATGTGGAATATGATTTATGCCAATAACTGGCAGCAGTTTTGGACCACATCTGTTAAATACATGTACTATGTGGAGGTGTACTATCCCCACTGTCATTGAGATGGGATGGCACTTCAATTACTAACCTCCTTTTCCATTGCTTGTAACTTTGGTAAAGCAAATAGCGCATGAGAGTTGGCATAGTCTCTACAGTGGGGTAAATTTTCCCACCTTTTACTCTTCCTCCAGAGCTGGAAATGGTTGGTATATATTTTTAACACGTAGAATCACAAACCTAAGGGCCATCCCTGCAAAGCTGGAGTCGGATGAATAGTTTTGTTGAAGACAGTTGTGGAACTGGAGCGAGTTATGGGCAGAGACTGAGTGGGGATGCTAAGGAGTAGAACAGTGAGTCTTGTGAACTGGTGTCCCCGATGAAAGCAAGGCTTGTGCGACTGAGCCTATGGTTGACCGAAGCTTTCAGCACTTCCTGGTCCTACTTTCCAGGAATAATCCAAAATTTCACACAATTTTTAATTAATATTTTTTGTTTCTTTTGGTAAGAGTATGGCTGTTCAACATGAAAAGTTGGAAATGTACATCTCCATTCTCCCCAGGGGAAAGGAGGGAAAGGGAGAGAGCTAGCTCTTTTCCAGCTTTGCAGCTCACCTCTGTTGATGCCCTTTAACTTCTCCCATGTGAACCTGTCTATAAAAGAGTTACACCAAAATAAACAGTGGCGTAAGGTATTAAACCCAAGCCATGCTTCATTGCTTTAATAAATTCCAAGATTAAATAGGAGCAAGACTATGAGTAAAACAACATATTGCAACTCACTCTCTTGTAAGTAATGCATTCAGCACAAGAACTACTGTACTGAATCAAACCGTAGGTTCATCCCATTTAATATCCTGTCTGCAACAGTGATCAAAGATAGAAAAAAACTTTTCCTAGTGTAAAATCCCAGCTTCTGGAGACTTTCAGGTAAATCTCATAGGAGTTGCTGCAAGAAAATGGTATGGTTTAGCAGGCCACTAGATGGAATTGCGGGGCAGGAAGGATTTGTGTTTTAGGCAGCATCAGTAGCATTAATTATACTTAACATTACACAATCCTACTTTTAGACCTTGTTTCCAGTCACTTTTAACTTAGCCCAAATAGTTTACACTTGGCAGCATTTTTCATGGCAGATACCTATCTAACACTGAGTATTTCCAAAAAGCATCAGCAAAGTTATTAATTTCTCAGAATGAAGTTAGGGAAGAAGAGCCTTTCCTGTACAAACTAAAAGACCTCCTGCTACCTTTTCACTGAGAAGCTAAAATTTGCCAGGAATGTTGCCTAGATTCTATAGACATGATCTTTGCTGTTCTTGAGAAGTTGTCCCGTTCAGCCGAGTGATAAGCCCTGAAGACGTTTCGTTCAGCATGTTCCAGTCCAGGGCCCAGAGAGAAGAAGGAGAACCTTTCCCTCCGGCTGCAGCTCTGGTTAATCTGGTACCTCCTTGGGAAGCCTGTGGAGGCCAAGCTGTCTGCCCGGCCGTAACAGCCTTGTGAAAAAGAAATCAGTCTTCAGAGGAGACAGGAGTCAGACCAGGAACTGTCCGTGTTAAGCAAGCTGGGACAAAATGCTTTTATAGGATTGCAACTAGAAGAGAGAAAAAACTGCAAATAAAGCGTGCGGAAGCCGGTCATTAAGGCGAATGAAGGTACTGCCCTCTTGTGATTGCGCTTCGATACCGTCTTTAGTTTCAGAGTTTCACAGTTTTTTTTTTGGCAGGGCCCCTGCCAGCTTTTGTGCACAGGCTGAGCATCCTCCCTGGGTCCATCCGAGCCCCAGGACCCTGCCTCATCTGTCCCAGGCAGCTGTAGGAGAGGAGGGAGCCTCTTCCCTGGTTGTTTGCTGCCTGGAGGGTGAACCCTGCTCTTGCAGCACAATCCCAGCCTGATGCTGGGCAAACTGAGCTAGTCAGAAGTGACCACCAGGCTCGTACAATTTCTCTTCTGGAGGCCCAGCCTACCACTCTGAATTCTGCGGAGGAGCCAAATTGCTCGCAGCCACGGCTTGAAGCTCCTGACAGCTGTTTTGCACAGTTCGTGTGCTGTGTCATGTTCACTAACTCAGGAGATCTGGTCTCCGTGTCTGAAACCAGGCAGCCGTATCGAGTGGCACTTTTAACCTTCATCTTTCTTTGATTCGTGCTCCTGTGCAAAATGAGTCTTTCCCCTTCACCTCAGAGGGAGGATGAAGGCGTTAATGTTTTGTGAAGCACGTAGGTTATACAGGGATGAGCACAGTAGAGAAGCTCAGGAGGGTATCCGTAGTTATGTATTCACTGATGGTTTAAATACAACAGAAGGAAGGCCTATGGGCAAGGAGAAGAAAAATACCGGAGCGTCTCTCACTGAAGGCTGTTGTGCATCTTGTGCACTGAACGAGTTACGAATCGTGCAGGGTGTACAAGGGATGTGTGGTCACCTAACTAAAAGCTGATGAGTCAGCACATGAAGGTATGGGCAGGTTTAGTTCTGGTATGCTTGATTTTGCAGGCTCAGAGCTCTTTTAACCTGTTTTTGCAAAGATGCTACTTGTGTTAAGAAAGTGTCTCCAGGACCTCACTGATCTTTGGCTAAAAAACCTACATGCTCTGGCTAAAAGATTACATCCCGTGCTTTGCACAGCTTTTCAGCCTCGGACCCTCTATATGAGCACTATGGGATGTTGAGGATGAAATGAAACAGAAGGAGCCACGTTTTGGGCTCTGTTTTTACAGCAAGCTCTGGTCTTTGACGTGGGTACTACTGCAGTTCGAATAATAAATAATAATAGTTTAACGCAACCCAGATAGGGCTTGACTTGGCGGGCGCTTTGTCATTGTCAGCTGGCAGCGTAATGCTGTATCCTGACTCCTGGCTGAGTACTTGAAAAGAAGATGTCGCTCCTGCTGACAGCTAATAGTGAATCTCCTTTAGCACACCAGGTAGAGCTTCGACTTTGTGCATTTGAAAACACCTGGTTTAGGTCTCAGCTGGGAGAGCTTATGCAGAAAGGAGGCATATGAAATAGCATCAAATGAGGATAATCCTTCATTTGACATTTACTCATTTGGTTACCTGCCTCAGTCCTGCAGTGCAGCACCCCTGCTATTAATCTTTTGTCAGGATGTACTTAATGTTATATCTGCTACCTGTGACAATTATTAGACTTTGCACTTCAGTAGCACTTCTTTTTGAGAGGCAGCATGGCCTAGAGTGAGAATAGAGCAGGTAATCACTTCCCAGGATATTAAGAGTACCGATTCAAAACCTTTACCAGAGATTAGCTGGTCTTTAATAAACAGAGGAGGTTGGGGCTTTGTGTTCCATATGATCTGAAATTCAGAACCTCTATTATTTTTCTAGTCCCTTAGCGGTGCTGCAATACCGAATTTATAAAGTCAGTTTTCAGAAAATGAACTGAATTCCCTGTCAGCTGCAAGGTGTTTAAATTGGGAGTAGTTCCACCTGCTGCCAGGGACTTTCTTTTGGTCTAGGCAGGTGTAACTGTGAATACACCTTGGCCATCTCATAACGTGGTAAAATTCAGTTTCATGTGAGCACGGGAGCCCTTTGGGATCTCCTCCAAGATTTGCAAGAAACTGAAAAAGCACAGCAGCACCTTTTTTTTGTTCTTTTTTTTCCTTTTTTTTCTTTCTTCCCCACCAGGCTCTGCCCCTGCTTCCCTGATGTCATCAGAACAGGAAGGAGCAATTAACATAGTGTGGTTAATTACAGGCAGATCCTGGCTGTGCTGGCTCCTGCCACTTTGCTCTGGGCTGATCTGAAGCTCTGAGTGTCAGGGAATAGTGGTGAGGGTATTTTCACAAAGAGCACTAGAAAGGGATAGCCAGGTTTGTAGGGTGAGCTTAGGCAGCGGTGGATTAATATCAGCGAGGAAGACAAGAGCCTGTGTTTCTGCAAGCAGGTACTGGATTCTCGATGACTTTCTCATCTCATATAAGCTCCTTGTATAGAGTATTTGTTGTATAATTAGTGCCCTGCTCTCTGAACTACTCTACATCTAGAGACAAGTGACTATATTAATTTCTCCAGTTTCCCTTGGCAAACACAGAAAGAAAAGCAAACAGAAAAATAAAAACAGAGTTGAGATATACAAATAAAGTATAAGTTTATCACAGAGAAAAGTAAAAGTATCTGCAGCAGAGAGCCCAACAGTCTAATTAGGCACTGCATAAAAAAAGCAAAGGATATCCTTTTATCAGGTTTAAATTATCCAGTTTTTGAATTTAGCAGAATGTCTCATAGTTACAAGACAGGGAGCCCTCATGTTCTCAGTCTTCCTTCTTTATTCAATATTTTATATATTCTTATTAAGTCTCCTCTTACTCATCGCCTTTCTGAGGCAAATGGTTGTTTTCAGTCTGCTCTTTAGAGAGTTCCTGCATTGTCATTTCTGCACATACTGTCTGAAACCGTCTCCCTCTACTACGTACAATAATATTCCAGGAGAGGACCAGCAATTCGAACGCACCGTGATTTTCTGTGTTCTGTTTCCCGTTTCATTTGGCTTAACGTGGTTTTGCCATAGCTTCACGTTGATCAAATTTTGATTCCTTCATTGAATTCTACATTGAGACAAGCAAGTGCTTCCCATGAGTTGGCTCAGCTAATTTAGAATCAGTGTATGAGTCGTTCAGACTCCCCTTCAGTATCAATATACATCTTGCTATCAGTATTGCTCATTCATCTAGCATACTTACCTCTAAAGATAACCTCTTAGCTCTTCACCATGCTGCTCAAAATAATTTTGTCGTATATGCAGATTGCATTTTTTCGTTGCTCGACTCCATGCCCAGATTGCTGACAATTGCAGTAAAAACAGAAGACCCCACCGGAGAATTTGTATGTAATTTTTACTAAAAACCAACTGCTCAGTTCTTCCCTTTGATTTCTGTTTTAGGCTGTAATCTTTAAGTTTGTGTATTTATGTTATTAAATCTGTGTAAAAGGACACAATCAAATGCTGCTTGATGAAACGAATCTTAAAAAGGACACGTTTAGAGTAGAAGAGGTAGAACACAGTATATTCAGCGGTGCTTTGCGAGAAGCTCCTTATGATAGGCTGCACAGGGTAAAAGGTATGTTAATTGTGTGAGCATTACAGGTGTTTTGCTGTTTTATCACTCTTATTGGGATCTGCCTAAGTGAGATGCAAAGTTGACTTCGAGTGAAAGCTTCTCTTGCAGTAAAAGGTCTCCAGTTAATTGCTGTAAGTGAAGGCTTAGTTGCAGTTCAGACCGAGTCAAATTCAGACCAGGTGTAACCCCACTGAAACCGGTCCTGTTGTAATTAGGCACGTCACATGTGCAGCACAGGGCTTTATTCTTCGTGGTCTTGTGCCATCTATGGTTAATCTAAAGAAGAGAATATAATGCTCTATCATGCCGTAATAGCTTCATTTTATACCCTCTTTCAGGAAGTGTGAATAGCAGAGAAGTGCTGCAAAGTGAATAAAAATGAAATTTGTCAGTATTACAGAAAGTTGCATCGAATACAGGCTCTGTTGAAATGTAATTCTGCAGCTAGGCTCCTATAGAAAGCTTATATAGATTATAGGATGGTGACATTCAGGGAGATTGTTTTGGAGATCGCCTGCATCTTGCATTAGAAAGTGGTGGATGTTTTGCACCACAAGTACACACAAATGGCAAGATTTCTGCCTTCAGTAAGTGTATAATGTAAGAAGTCAAGCAACGTACATATATAGATTATGCAGGTACATGTTGCATGCACATTTGCATGTACAGATGCACATACATACAAGTTTGATTATGTATGTATGCCTGTAAATGTGTGTGTCACAGATCTTGTAATTGTAGGTCAGTTTGAAGCAACTTGCTCCAGACTGGTTCAGTATTACTTGAAGAGTTTAAAGTCATTGGACCCAGCACAATGTTAATTCCAGGGAAGTTCTGGAGCTAAGAGAAGTATGCTTACTTCATTTTCAGACCCTAAAAGCAAGTATTAATGAGCACTTTCCATGTAATTAATGATACCAGTTTTAGAAACCCAAAAATGCTTAGCCGTCAATTTAATTCAAAATGTTGTTTGCCAGAAGTGTCATGACCTTGCATGGAGGGAGGACCGATGAACTACATGAGGTACTGTTAATACAAAGTCCAGCTGGGATACGAAGGATTCCTGAAGAGGAATATCCCAGTGAGAAGGACAAAGCTGTGAGTGCTGTCTGAGCACATAAGGTTAACCAGTGGGGCTCTGTTGCTCTCGGTGAAACTATTCCATTTTACTCTGGCATATGGCAATGTATTCATGAAGAAAAATTTCACCTAGCCTAGCAGATAAAACAGAAT
This sequence comes from Cariama cristata, assembly GCF_000690535.1. Classification (NCBI taxonomy): domain Eukaryota; kingdom Metazoa; phylum Chordata; class Aves; order Cariamiformes; family Cariamidae; genus Cariama; species Cariama cristata. The sequence goes on along the minus strand of NW_009619014.1, from coordinate 22,324 downwards.
AGATAATATGGTAAGCTGAAGAGAAAGTGCAAACCACAACCTCTGTTAATTTTAAACTGGTAATAGAAAAGTGAAAAAAGAGGCAACGATGTATGTGAGTTAAATACAATTGTAAAGCGATGACTATTATCTGATGAAAACTGGAAAAAATAGTATAATGTATACTATACTTTATTAGATGCAGGATATGTCTTTTTACAAATTCCCTTGGATGACTTGTCTCTACGTTAGTGATTTTTAATGAAACGTGTCAACATTACAAATGCAGAGGGATATTCGTGAAACCTAGTGAGTTTTGAAAAATTATTTCAAAGGATTTCAAGTCTCATACCTGCCTTTAAGATCATGCCACATGTCTGGTTTCATAGTCACAGTTTGATATTGTTTTCCCCTGTACTTCAGTGACAAGCCATAAAAGCAACTGATGACTTGTCTGCGTCGTCTGCTCAAAGCTCAGTGGTGTCAGTTAGAAAGTAGAGGGAGAAGAACAGCATTTCAAGCAAAACTCTTCTTTCATATTACTAAAAATGTTACATATTTTGTGAGTAAAATGCTCCAAACAGAAGTGCATTTTTAAAGCCTCCCTTCCTGTAACACCATTTGGTTTTCATTTTGCATGGAAGGTACTTGAAGCGGTAAGAATTTCACAAATCTCTTCAGGGCTGCGAGGTTGCCGAGTGCGTTGTCACTCCTGTGACCTGAGCAATTTGTCAGTGGTCACTCTTGCAGGTTGTTTCCGTCAGGAGGAGAAGTAGATGACAGAGTTGGAAACTTCTTTTTATTTACTCCCGTTTATTTACAAAGAATGTACACAAATTCCTGTTTCCGCCAACCCAGACACCAGGAGACAGTTTTCTTATGTGATGTTCCTGGCTGCTGCTTCTCCTCCGGGTCCTGTCCAAGGAGAACTCGTTGGCTTCCTCTCTTCTGCATCTCTCTTGGGGTCAGACGACGGGTCTGTCCTGCTGACTGTCCACAGCTTTCGACATCCTGGCTGCATATTACACATATACATAGTTCCATCAAAATATATACATAAACTTCTGTGTATGAAGTCACCTTACGCAGACCCCCTCAGCACCCGTGGCTCAACTCCCAGCCACCCTTACATCCGTCTTGCGTTTTGGAGAGTGGCTCCTACATCTCGGTTTACCGTGGGATGAATGAAACTGTTTGTACCAAAAAAAAGCATCTGAGCATGTGTGAAGCAGTATTTGATCAATGTTAACTTAATTAGGACTTGTATTGTGACTTAATTCAGCAAAGATTTCAATGTCCGTAGGGCCCAGGTTTTAGGCCAGCACTTGAGAGCTTGCTGAAGTCAGTCCCTCTTCAGAAGTATGTAAGAGTTACCGGGGGTGCTTTCCTGAAGAGTAGCTGGGTACGTTTGTAGAATGGGAAGGGTGCTTGTTTGCCCCTTAACAACACTCCTAAACAACAAATAAGCACTTTGAAAATCCAAATCAAAAACTAAAGGTGAAATCCTGGCCCTGTGTGAGGAAAGGATGAAAACTCCATTGAATGCAGTGAGTGCAGGTATTTGTCCAGCGTTTGTGAGTGGGTTTCTGCACCCTGGTTTCTCAGCCTCGGTTGCCCCACAGGCTTCATGTGACTCTTAAGGGAGCGTAGGACAAGGTAGTGACGTCTGTGCCTACTTGAGCGTGAGCTGGAAGAAGCCATGGTGTTATCCTCATACCTGGGGATCAGTTTCATTGAACACAAAGCCAGTCCCACCTACAAATTACCTCTCCCTTCATGAACTGGGGTCCTTTTTGGAGGGACTTGGGTCATTTGGTCTCTGCCTAGTGTCAGTCGCTGATGGCAAGAACAAATGATGGAGGCTACAGCGTGATCTGGGAGTGCCGAGGCCCTTCCGCAAGTCAGGAAGGACTTGTGTGGACCCTTGCAGCGCAGGGTACACCCTCCATCAGGGAGCGAGCGGTTGGGATGCCAGTGTTCCTCCTGGGCATCCGAGACCCTTCAGGCCAAAGGGACTGGAGCCTTCTCCTGCACAGTGGTGTAGGTGGAGCCGGTATATCTCACTATGACACGCGTTCCTCTACTGCGACCAGATCTGTACATTTTATTTCAAGAAAGGTGTTAGACAATTGGAGAGGGCTACAAGGAAGAGCAGGGAAAATGATCAGAGGTCTGAAAAAATGGTACTGATGAGTTAAAATAAACTTGACCTATTTTGTCCAGCTTAAAGGTGAGAAGACTGGACAGGAAGAGGGTATAGTAATAATTTGGAATATGCAAAAGAGAAAACAAAGGAGGAGACGGTGAAGAGCAAGGTGCATGATGAATGCTGGGTAGAATAACGAAACGCTGGTCTTGAATTGCTCTAGGAAAGATTTAGGATATAGGATAGGAAAGAAAACTTCAATATGATAAACATCACGTGGTTCTATATGAATAAATAAAGGTATCCCAAAGAAAAAGATCTATCCTCTTGAAATTTAAAAAAGAAAAAAAGATATTTTAAGATATTTTAAAACCTAAGAAATGTCCCACTGGGTCAAAGTAGAGGTGTTAGGTACTACCTGGTCACACAGTCTGTCTCTGATGGTGCAAACAGCAGATGCTATTAAGAAGCACGTGAACCCGCCTGCTTTCTGCCTTTCGTTCTCTCTGTGCTCTCCCCACATCAGTAATCGTTAGATTAGCGATCCCAAAGCATACGCTCTCGCTTGTTCCTTTTCATATTTCTTTATGAACCTGTCGTCTTTGGACTTGCCTAGTCCCATATGAACCTGCTGGCTATGTCTGTCCCCTCCAGCAGCCATCAGAGAAGTCCATTGATGCTTTTTAAAATCTCTTTTAAGTTGTTTACCTATGGCTTTCATTGAGTGCCCCCTAGTTTACACACTTGAAAAGCTCTTTTCCTAAAACCTTGCAAGCAGAACCAGAAAGGGGAAGGCACTCGGTTACTTTTGGAAGACTTATATGCATTAGATCTTGCAGAACTGCAGGTGGTTTGTGATACGAGGAAGGTATCTTCATGGTCTTTGTGAGGAAAAGAAAACTATCGTGGTATAATGAAACTGTCCTCACAGTGTCCACAAAATTGGGATCTCCTTGGCGTTTTTGTGTCAGCCCGTCTGCTTAGGCACACCTATGCAATGTATAGGAAAGAAGGAATTTTTCCTGACTTGAATTCACAGCTGTTTTGCGGTAAATTCTGCAGCTGTGACCAGAAACTAGATGACCTTGTTAGTAGGACAGCCACAAAGTAGCCACAAAGTTTGGTTTTGATTATAACGTCTGTTTTTCTTCTTCTTGAAGTCTGTTCCTTAAAATTTGATGTGCTCATGTAATTGCAATGTAGTTCACTGCCCTGTTTTACCTCCGGTGAAAGGAGTTTGAGACTTCGCAGAGGGAGAAGAGAAAGAGAGAGAGGGAGACAGACTGACAGATAGACACAGAATCCCACAGTATGGAAAAATAAATTGTATCACTGATAGGCTGTTCTGTCAGTGTATATGAGTTATTGAATGCTTAAGCAGAAGTATTAGATGTTTTTGCTAACCCTTATCCCCTATAAAACTCAACAACTAAAAAGATAACCTGCATGTAGTTTATTAGTGGCCTCGCATGCATTCATCCATTTCTTTTTTGCCTTTTCTACTTTGCTTGAAAAAAAGAAGTCTGTAGCAGAAATACAAATCAAATTCCCTCCAGTGGTGTAGATCTTCACTTCTCAGTAGGTATATGGAAGGAAAAGGTTCATAATTCACTTACACTCTGTGGATCCAAGATCTTTTGGAAGTGACTAGTGTTTTGGAAAATGTGAAAGATTGAGGCAGGCATCTTGCATTCTTCTGACATGCATATTTTGGAAGTATTGAGCACCCCTTGTCTGAAACGCAACCCCTTTAAGGTATCTTAAAAGAAAGATGATGCAAATTGAGGCCTCTGAAAGCACTCATCGCTTTTGAAAACCCTGGGTATTGGTTTTAGTAGTTCTGGACTCTCAAAATGATTACTTTCAGGTCTTGTTTACCACCTTTGGGCATGAATTTTAGACAGTTGCTGAACAGCGCTGGTGTCATCTTAGTGCACGTTTCTAAGTAGGCATGGCTGGATCGACTGGGCAAGGCCAGGTGGTGCCGCTGGCCACCATTCCTG
>NW_009619014.1:0-18136 GCF_000690535.1 Cariama cristata | reverse complement strand
TGCCAGTCAAGGCAGAGGGATCCCGTGGGGTCTGAGGGGACTCTGGGCTATGGGAATTCTTCACACATCTTGTATTCAAGAGTTACTGAACAAAGTGTGTTAAAAACTTTGGAAAGGAGGGCAGGAATCCAGGTTTCCCCTTCCCAACAGAGCGCTCCATGCCAGCCACGTTGCTGCCAGTCAAGGCAGAGGGATCCCGTGGGGTCTGAGGGGACTCTGGGCTATGGGAATTCTTCACACATCTTGTATTCAAGAGTTACTGAACAAAGTGTGTTAAAAACTTTGGAAAGGAGGGCAGGAATCCAGGTTTCCCCTTCCCAGCAGAGCGCTCCATGCCAGCCACGTTGTGACTTTTGATTTCTTTTTCTTCTTTTTGGCCCACAACATCAACTTTATTGTCGAGCAGCTTGAATGGTTTGTGAAAGGCAGAGAAAGAGCTCCCACCTTCTGTTCTCTTCAGATCCTTCTGATCTTTTCAGATCAGAAAAATTGTCCAGGCTGCCCTGTGACAGCATCTTGCACGCTGGTGACGTTAAACCCAGCCAGGTCATTTTGCCTTATGAAGACCTCTCCAGAAACAGCTGGAGAGAATTATTTGAAGGCAGCTGTCTGAGCTATTTAAGAAATCACCCTGATGGCTGAACCATTGTCACCATTTCTGAGTGCTCCCCTTAGCTGTGCTGGCCATTCTTCTGTTCCATCATCATCTCCTTTTCACTTCAGTCTGAGATGTTTGAAGTTTGGAGGTGGAGGGAACGAAGTGCAGATTGCCAGGCTTTGTAGGAAAACCCTAGTGCCTCAGACTCAACCCTTGCTGCTGAGCACGGGGCAAAAGAAAGATACTGAAGAAATAAGGATGCCTCCTTTGCGTAGCACATCTGTCCAGCTGCGTCTTAATGCATCTGCTGCTGCTGTCACTGTTTTCCAGTAAGAGCCACTAGTTAAGATGATGTCTGTCTCCTCTGCTGTACCCTACAAGTTTGCTTGCTTGCAAGTTGGACGAAAGTTGGCAATGCCTGGTGTAGCATCCTCCTTCTGGAGGCTCATAGAGTGTAAAAGCAGGTGTAGATAAAGAGGACATCTCTGTGAGGTAAAATCTGCCCTTTCGATGGAAGCCATTTTCATTTATACAGGGAGGGGAATAGCAAATATACTTACTTAATGTTTAAGCGCTTGCACTGTACTGGTGTAAGGCGCGTCACTGCACACCGGTGAAACTAGCTTCTGCATTTGTTAAAGCAGAGCTGCTTTCATTCTTTAGTTAGAAAGGTGTTTTGCCGTTGGGGAGGCATCATCACTTTTTGTGTTGTTCTACGTGGGGTAGAGAATGCGACGGAGGGATACTTGACCAAAAATACTCTATTGACACAGCAGTCTTTTCCCATCTTTGGAGGGACTGGGTGGAGAATATTGCCAAACTCCAGTAGATAGAAGCGAGCTGCATTAAGTGCAAGTTGTACGTATACATCTTGGGGCTCCTACCGTCTGTTTCCTACTTGGGGCCAAAGGTTCCTCTTCAGCATCCAAGTTCCCGAGTCTCTAGTCAGTGGCGCCTTGACAGCCTCCTAAAAATATGTTCAGATCACAGCAATTCCTTCCTGCCCCTCCTGAACTGTTTGGGTCTCCTGTGCTCTTGCTTTGGATAGGTGAAAAAATTTATGTTAGCTGTAGGTGCTCATGTAAGTGTAGTGACAGAGCAGTGATGGGCAGGATCTACATCTCTGAGCTGAGGTCTTAAGTCAGTCTTGTCTTGTGGCTGAATCCTGAGTTTGTCTTTTTACCATGTAGGATCTCAAGAGTATTACCAGAGTTTTGAACCTGGACTTGCAAAGCTAGGTGGTGGTGTGCATACTTAAACACCCAGAAAGGAAAAAAAAAACCCACCAACCTCTGTTTCCAAGGGTGCTATGTGCTTGGAGCTCCCAATGACATCAGCCCACTTATTTTTTATTTATTTTTTTTCTTTTTTCTTGAACTGATTCGGCTGACGGGTGAAGATGTCCTGGGCATTAACCACTCACAGGGAAATAAAATACTTCATCCAAATTGTTTCTGTGTTGCGTTTGTTGATCTCGGTGAATTTGATAGCATCTTCAGGATGGTGCCGTCTAGTGTTTGAAGTTTATGAGATGAACTCACAGTGTACATACATGGAAGCCAAAAATGCCGGGGTATAGTAAGGAGGCATTGTTTCAGCCTCGTGTATGACATTGTAATAGTATGTTTTTTAATGAACAGAACAGAGTAGTTACACTTAGTAGTGTTTGTTCACTAAAAAGGAAGAGGGATGTTAAATCATTGTGTTCTTTGATGAATGGCTTGTACACTGAAGAATAAATTGAACAAACTGGCATAGAGCTCAGTGAACATGAAATCAGCTATTAGAAGAAAGCTTGTGAACAAATTCTGAGCCTGATATGCATCTTTTGATTAATGTCCTATCAATCATCCATAGTGGCTACCTTAGCTAAGTCGTGCTGTAATCATTCATGGTTGCTTACAGGAACACTAGCAGGGACTATAGAGCTGCAATAACTGAATATTATTACTGATTTCTCCCTAACTCTTGCTGTGAACAATTACTGTTTTCACTACGTTTCTTCCTTCCTTTATTAAAAAGAATACAATGCAAAATGAAAAGAGAGTTCCTCAAAGACCAGTAAAATTCTCCCAGGGTATTCCTAATGATATTCTGTCCTAAATGGGCAGACTATTGTAATGCAGAATTCTCACCAGGAATAATAGTAATGTAATCACATTGAACCTGGCTCTTTATGGATTGTAGTCAAACAGACAAAATGTATAGTCAGATTAATGAACACAGAATTTCTGTAGAATTATTACTTAAAACGGTTGAAATGATTTTAGCTCTTTTTGTATCACAGTATTTTCAGTTAATGCACTTAACAGCAACAGCAGTTAAGACTCCAGACTGTAAATTTGGATTAAATCCACCCTTTTGACATTAGAAGAAGCCTTGAATCTTAAAAGGTATTATGCTTGCCCCCCTCACTTTTAAGACCTAATGTTTTAAATTTGCATGGCTCTTCCGTGTGTGTTTGCCGGTTTCTGTAAGAAAAATGAATACAGTTGTTTTTTTTTTTTTTTTTTTTTTTCCTTTTACGGTTGTAAGTTACTGGCAAATGTTTATGGGAGATTCTCATATTCCTGTGTGTGAAGATTTAGTTCCACGCCATTTATTTCTCGAGTGTGACACAAAGAATGCTTTGGCATTACCCACAAAATAGGTCCTTAGATGGCAGTGTAATTTCCTCCGAAGTGGCTGTAGTCTGGGAAATACGGTGAAGTAATGAAGTGATGACAGGTATTAACATGCATAATGGGCTTTAATAGACATTTAATGTTGTCTAACTGGAAGAAGGAGAAGTGCTTTCCCATTGGAGTATTTCTACATTGAAACTCATTGATCACCAATTTCAGAGGGGAAAGGTTAATCCATCAGTTTCTGTAACCAAACGGCACTGATGGAAATTCTTTAGGTGACATTCTGGATGAACTGAGCTTTCCATCTTTGCAAACAAATGAGTCATATGACAAGCATGGTGTTCAGAACACATTTAACCAATTGATTTTCTCTCCTCTTGTAATAAGATCTAGAGACATATGAAAGAGCGTAGCATGAGCCAAGATTAAAGGAACTGCTTTGTACACGCGAACATAGGGGAACTGCATTATCAATAAAAGTACTATAAAGCATGTAGGCACCCATTCTTTTTCTTTATATAAAGTTTGTTATTGCAATAAATAGCTGTTATTGAGCTGCTTGCCTTTTATTTCAGTTTTTCTGAATTTTATTTCGGTCAGCTTTCTGTGGTTTCCTGGTAAATGTTAGGAAAAAATGTTATGTTTTGTTATGGTATCATTTTTGCACTCGCTAGTAAATCCGGGCCAACTCTGGATTTAAAACCAGGATTTATCATCCTTTGGGGCAGGAAGAAAGATCTGAGGGAGAGGGAGGGACCTGACTTCAATTAATCTGAATACATCAAATGTATTTTAAAGGTTTAATCTGTATGGTTCCGTACTGTAATGACCCTTATCTTTTTCCTCCCTCTTCCCTCCTTTTTCTCCCAAATTCAGCCCTGCTCTGAGTTTCACATACCCTCCTACACCAGTATCCCTCCAGCAAATGCATCAGCAAATTATAAGTCGTCAGCAAACCCTGGGTTCAGCCTTTGGACACAGCCCTCCACTCATCCATCCTGCTCCAACTTTTCCTACCCAGAGACCTATCCCTGGCATCCCCAGTGTCCTGAACCCTGTCCAGGTCAGCTCTGGACCTTCTGAGTCCACACAGGTGAGAGACAACAAAAGAAACCTTTGCACCCCATTAATTTAAAAACGAAATAAATGAAAGAAATGACATTGTCTCGATGGCCATTAATCACCACTGTCACTGAGACCCTTCGATAACAGTTTTCTTGCAGCCATAGCATTTGCCGTCCCTTTATTATAAATCACAGGTGTGTACGCGCGGTTCCTAATTGGTAGCGTACTTTTTAGTCCTCATCACTATTTCAGTGTGCTGCAGCAGCGTCTCATTGCAAACTGTCTCTCCTGGATCTTATGCTGGAACTTAATAGAGGTGGGGAGTATGAAAAAGGGGAAAACCACATCAAAACACTATACATTTTAAAGATTAGCAGCTTCGCCTCCAGATCAGGCTGACTGTAGTATATACAGGGTCATATTCTGCCCTCCTGGCACAGGTGTGAGTAACTGGAAGTGAGTAACTCCATCTGTGAGGAACAGAGGAACTCAAAGAGAGTGCAGAGGTTTGAAGGTTTTCTCTCTGATTTGTGCAAGATCGGACTTAGTGAGTTTGAATTAATCATTTCAATAAACCAGGGTGTATTCTCAAAAGGTGGGGATGTGCAGCGGTGAATCAGGCCCATAATGGGGCGTTTATCACAGTCCGTGCTTTGCCTGTTGTTAACTAGTGCCGTTTTTTTCCAGATGACCTGGGCTAGGTTATTTATCAGTCTGGGAGCTGTTTATCTCCGGGCTAGCTTTTACAAATGTAGAAGGAGAACATGCTGCTGTAGGAAGCATATTGATTTTTTGGTGGGGTCCGTGCAAGTTCAGATATCTCGAAAAGATCTCTGGATTCCTACAAGATCCATTTGCAGGTGTAGATAATGGTGTTCAGTCTAGCACAGCAAGAGGAAAACGAGACGCTGGCCTGTTTCTGTCAGCAGTAGCTTTGCTATTGACTTGGGAGAATCCAGGACTTCATCTAGGATTTTTTGGCTGAGTCTCACACGAGTGTTCAGTTTTTCTTCCTATCCCCCGTTATGATGGGAAACGCAGTAAAAGAGCTGAGGTCTTGTGTCCAGATGTTAAGTGTAAAACCTTTCCTCCAAGTGTGAAAAAATAAATCTTTCTCTTGCGTTTATTGGAATGAGCGCGCGGTGATTTTGCCTTTTCAAAATGGCTTTTCTGAAGTTGTCATGATGTGGAAAATCAAGTTCTTCCTACCCCTCCCTGGCCTGACAAAACCAGCGTTGGTTTGTAGCAAGGAATTACATCGCATGCCCTCCTTCCTGTTCCCTCCCTGCTCCATTACAAGGTTGAGCGATGCAGCTTTTCCACAAGTTAATGCTACGTAATTGAAGCACAATGTAATTGCATATCCAATATAATTAACAGTGTAGCTTCTCCAAATAGAGTTGCTGAGCAGATGCTGCCTATTTTTGTTTGGAGCTACGTATTTATCACAGTCTAATTTTGTCTTCTTTTGGGGGGAAAAAAAACCCAACCAACCTGCCTGCAGCAGAATAAACCCACAAGTGAATCTGCAGTGAGCAGCACGGGAGATCCCATGCACAACAAGCGCTCCAAGATAAAGCCGGACGAGGACCTCCCCAGCCCGGGAGCAGGAAGCGTGCAGGTATGGCCGTCGGGTTACAGCCAGAAGCTTTTCTTCTTGTGCACCCACGAGCAGCCTCCGCTCACCGTAGGAAGGGTTAAATGTGAACAGTGAGGGGCTGCTGGGGTGCGGGGTCTGTTGCAGGATGAAGGCAGAGAGGAAGGATGCTGATGGAGAGGTGTCTCTGATCAGCGGGAGAGTGCTCAACCCTCTGTTGGCCATGGAAAAGGCAACAAGAGACGTTCAGGTCTTTATTGAGGCTGTGTTTTCCGTTCAGCAGAAATGCTTATGCCACCTTGACTTTTACCAGGCCTTAGTACTGCATTGAGGGCTCGGTGTTGAGCTCCCGCCTTGTTTGCTATGCTCCCTGAACTGGTTTTAGGAGAGTGACTCCTAGTTTACAGTGACTTGAGGGAGAATCGGAGCCTCAAGTCTTGCAAGTGAAGCTGTGAAAACAAAGCAGAGGTCTGTCTAAATCCTTCAGCAGGTTTGAAATGGAAAAATAGTGTGAGTGCATAATCGGAACCAAATGTTTACACGAACATCTGACTCTTGCCCTCAGCAAGTAACAAGCTGGGGAGAATGAGGCACCTTGAGGAACTGGAGGTGGAAAGTCAAAAACCAAAATGAAATACTTTCTTCCTCCTCTCACCCCTTTCATACACACATTATGGGCAAGAACAGACTAACAAGTAACCTGAAAATTACCAGTCTGCTCTTGGAGAGGTTTTAGTGTGCAAAACTGTCACTGGATTAACAATGAAAACAGACTCGGGATTACTGGTGATCCGCTTTGTGTCTAACCCTAGTACTAAAGTCAAATTCCAGTTAATTCAACTATATTGAATAGTGCCTTTTTCACTAGTGGTGCCACTGAATAATAAGGGGCAAGTGTACAAATAACAAGCTGCTTAAATGTGAGGAGAGGGAAGCCAAGCCTTTACGATTTGCTTTTAATTGAAACGTAAAGGGATTTTTCTTTTTTTTTTTTTTTTAGAAATTCTCTGCAGTGAGTATTTCTGGGGAGGAAAAATCCATTTTACACGTGTAGTCTGCAAATAGTTTCTGACTTACCAGGCCTGTTTTGGGCTTCTGTATTTTGTAGAACGGAGTAACGTAGTGAACTGAGGGTAAAATAATCCCCCCCGCCCCGTCATCTTTCTTTTAACGCTGAAGTAGTTCACTTTTCTTCCTCCTCTGTTCCAGGATTTCCTCTCTCCTCCTCTCACCCCTGGTTTTTTTTTTTTTCCTCTCTCCAGGAACAGCCAGAAGGAATGACCCTGGTAAAAGAGGAAGGGGACAAAGATGAAAGCAAACAGGAGCCTGAAGTGGTCTATGAGACAAACTGCCACTGGGAAGGCTGTTCCCGGGAGTTTGACACGCAGGAACAGCTAGTGCATGTAAGTTAATGGTATTCAGGAACTGGGTTTTAAGACTACGTGACCTTTTTCATGGGGGTCGGGTTCTCTGACCCTGTGCTGAGTCAAGTTTCTTAGCTAACAGCGCTACAAACTGGAGAGGGGTTTATGAGTTTCTGAGAATAAAGAAAACTCAGAGCCACGGTGCTTGACCTGTTCAGTCAGCTAAAGCTTAGTGTAAAATTCAATAAAGTCTTCAATAGAAATTGTAATGGCTCTGATCCTGTAAGCCAGCAAACGCTATTTTGAGTTAGAGACTTTGATAGTTATTGAGTAATAGTAAGCTGGACATGAATTATTATTAACCTTTAGCTGAGTTTGATTTTTTTCTCCCCGAAGGGTCTGTAACAGTAGAAATGGGTGAGGGGAATTCTTCCGCTTCCCTAAGGGGGATTTTGGTATCAGTTTACTGTTGTGTGTATACTGAAGGGGGTTACTTGGCCAAATACACGGAGACTCAGTTATTTCAGTCTTTTTAGCAAAAGCAAACTGGATGGTCTTGTTCTATGCTGCACCAAATACTAGTTATATCTGCCTTGGTTTTTCTTCCTCTTTGCCACCTCTCCAAAATAAGCGATTTTTACTGCTTTGTAGTATTGTAACCTAGATCCCCACGTTTCCAACCTCCTTAGCTAGCAGCACCTCTCTTAATTACCAGCGTCATAGAACATGTCAAATACTCTGAAAAAAGGCAATTCCTAGTATGGATTAGAGAGGAACATCTTCAGCAAATGATCAGTGTGTCAGAATCGTATTTATTGTAGAAAACAGTTTAATACTTTCCTGGACATCATGCAAAAATCTATTGCAAAATGTGGCCAGTACTACTGAAATAGCTTATTGGAAAATGTACTTTTCCACCCAAAATACCCCCCCCCTCCCCTATATTTACCAACACCGTGCAAAATGGTAAACTGATGCTGCAAAGCTGACTTCAGTAAAGCAATGCCTGCTGTCACTTGCTGGAGTATGAGAGCCTCTTAGTGTTGCATCAAGATGTATTTTCAGTTCTTATTATTAGGTAGTAGTAGTAACAGTAACAACAATAATAATAAATGAAAGACTATCAAAAACTAAAATAATGGCAAAAAGATGACATTTTTTAAGAATCCTTTGGACACGTTTTGCACAATTAATTCCCTAATGTTTTAATAGGCCAAAATGAAATATAAGGAGAGACTCTTTTGGTGTCACAACATCTTTTGGGGAAGAAATGCCATACAAACGGGTGCTGCAAAGGGTTGGATGCATTTGAAAGATCAAGTGTCAATCTTGCAATTGATTCCATGCAAACAGACCAATTGACATCATCTGGGGCTCTACACAGGCACGGTATTTGTATCTGCTAATAATTATAAGGCTGAAGCTTTATGATGCCTGGCAAACATTTCTCAATATTCAGAAATGATCCCAGTGATGATGATAAATAATTTACCCCAAAATATAAGAAATAAAAGAGGAATTCAGAATAAAGGTGCCGTTGGTAGTGAAAAAAAGGAAGAGAATTTTTTGATGTTTCAGACGTAAAATTTAATAGAATTGCACTGTGCCTGTTAACTAATAGCTAATGTTTTGTAGTTTAAGGTGACTGAAATTGATAGTGTGATAGTTTGGTTGTTCTGTTTTTTTTTTTAATGCATTTGTTGTTTCTGGTGTAATTTTTATAGTGAATCTGACTGTATTATAAGGATCAACAGCAAGACTTCTCTGAAAAAAGTGTATTTCCTAGGTTTCTGCACAATGGCAACATCTGAAATGGTTTTCTCTAGACATAAAAAAGGGATATAAAAAATGTTTCTGTGATGCAAGGAGTTCTTTCTGGCAGGGCTCAGGATTCAGATATGTTATGATGGCATTTAAGATTACGAGGTGCAAGTCCTGACTCGATACCCCGAAGACAATAAATTCATCATCACAACCATCACATTCAAGTAGCACAAATCACGCTGTAAGAGTCCGCGTGACTCAGTGATGGGGCCCCGGTTTGTGATTTCTTTTGCTGCTCCGACAGAGCCCTGCTGTGGGGACTTGAGCGAGTTATTTCTGTCCAGAATTGCAAAGGACTTTAGGCATCTAACTCTGTTTGAAAGTCTGGCCCTTCACCCCAGTCTGTCTGTCTGCCCTTGATTGCCACAGCCCTCTGATGTACACCTGCAGCAACCAGGGAAACGAAGCCCAGGTCTCCGTAGGGCTTCACGGGAGGGCAGTCCTGGTTTTGCTTAGGTGCGTGACTCCGGCAGAAAGCATTCAGTCCCTGAGCAGCAGTTCGGTCCTTGAAAATCTCCCCACTGATGTGGCTCATGTATGTCTCCTACCCAAACACCGGTGGGTAAATCCGAGTAGATACAAATTGTTGTAACTGCGCTTACCTCGGTGTCTTTGCACTGGGTGAGTTCCTGACTTGGCGTGTGCATCTGTGTACCTGAAGTAAGCACGGACAGAGTATGTGTCTCAGTGGCGTGAGTACATCCTTTACTCAGTAATATTTACACCGCAGTAGCAGCTGGAGGCCTCGTCAAGCCCAGAGTCCCATGGTGCCAGATGCTGCTCAAATGCAAGAGAAAGAATGGCCCTGATACGGGCATGAGGTCTTCACCCTACCGCTCCGGGTCCATGTACATCGAGTTGTTCGATGCTGTCTGGAGGGACCTGAGCTAGCTGGTGTCCAGGTAGGACTGTAGTTAGGATCACGCTATTAACCTGCAGATCTCACAGCAGAGCTCTGCCAGGTTGCCTCTCCTGGCTGCAGGTGCTGCTGCTCTGCAGGTGGTTCCCAGCCCACCGACAGACTCAGCAGAGCCTCGCTTGCTCCATCCGAGCTTGAAGGGGGTTTTGAAGGAAGATGCTGGACTGCCCTCTGGGTCGTCAAAAGCATAGCTAACCATCCTCTTTTGTTGAGTCTGCTGTGGGGTGGTAATCATCAAGGCAGGGCCAACTGGCATAGATAAAGGCAATAAAGGCTTAAATTGCCCTAGTGAGACTCATCCAGATAACATCTCCCAGCTTCCCTGTATTCCCTGACACTCAGAAAGGATGATTAGCATGAACAGAGAGCCACAGCCATGTGTTCAGAAGCTGGCGGGGTGTGAGAGAGCGCTACACACGTGATACTACATCATATTGTGTACGCACACCGACTCGCCCATACTATGGGTACTAAAGTGAACTGTATAGTGAAACTAAGAGTGAGTTAGGTAGACCTTCGCAAAGGATTGCAGGAAACCTCTTCCCTGTCACCCACTTCATTGAGTATGTGGTATGTAGCATATATTCAGTAGAAAGGAAAACGCATTTGTACATTTGACTTGGAAGTATTTAGAGTATTCTTTCACCTGGACAGCTTTCAAAGCCAGTTCCCTGAGCTTTGCAAGTTCAGCTGGGAAGAGGACATTTGTAAAATGCAGAGTTTCAGAGAAAAGGCATTAAAAGCATTCTTGTTCATCCTGATAAGGCTAAATTTTCAGGATCTACGCAGGCTAGCATTAAGTCTTTTAATGAATGTGTGGCTTTTTTCCAGGGGAATAAAGCTACTGCTTGTAGCCATACATAATGGTAAGATATCAGAGCCAAAACATCTGATGGCACAGAACAGACTGTTATCCAAGCCTTCCGTCTCAAAGCACTGGAATTTTAGAGGAACTACAGTGTTTAGGGAAAAGGTGGAAGTATATTTCTGGCTGTTTGTTTTGTTTCCTGAAGGGTTAGGTACCTCAGCATGAATTCTAGTCGCACCACGTTGAGCAGAGCTCAGGAGAGCTTTTCGACAATACGCAATGCACACAGTTCACATTATAGATGTCATTACTCCCGTCGTGTATAGGCTGTATACACAAACACGTATGCATGTGTTTCGAAAGAGGTAAATATGAATTTGTGTATATTCCGGTCTCTTTGTCACATGAGGATAGCTTTATTATCTTTTGGGGAATGATGGGACCCGATCTACTTTGAAATCAACTGTAGGTGAATCAGATTCTAGCAATTTCTGCATTACAAAGTGATGTGTGATATGGCATGTATGAAATGGTAAATAGAAACATAATCTGTGTCTGAATGTGTGGTATAGCTTTAGAGCAGGAATTGCTATCTTGGGCACAACAGTCAGCATTTGATGGCATTTTTCTGCATTACTTTCTGTAGCAAAGTCCTGCTGTTATTAGTGTAAAATGTGAGTGCCAGTAAAAATGTGCTTAGGCCCCAAGAGACAATGTTTTCTGACTGAATTTATGAACAGAACCTGGGCCGCTATGAATAAATAACTGAAAAGCTACATAAAAGAATCGTTATTGACCCACCCAGAAGGGTTTGACACCGAAATGATTTTGGTGCGGGAGCTCTTATTTTCAAGCGATACATGCCGCTTAGAATTCAGCGTGGTTAAATTTTCATGATACATACACCAAAAAGCAAGGTGTTAAACCATTCAGACGCTCTGCCTTATTTATAGCACCTATCTATCCTCTCCCCCCGCCTCCCCTCCTACAGTTAATAGAAAGATTCATGATTCTTCATGGTTGTCTATCTAGCGTCTGACAGTACCGACTGCCCTGCTAAAGCAAGTCACTATCTATAATTGATATCCTTCTATGGAATAGGGTACCGGCTGCAATTGAAGGGTTTTGCTGAAAGCTCTTAAATCCTGACAAGTTCTGCCCTTGTTCTGGTTGTCGCTGAGCTGCACTGCTGGGATCCCGGCGTTATTTGAAGTTGGTGCCCAAGGGGTGCGTGCGGTGCACGTTAGCAGATGACCAAAGTTGGAGAGCCGCGTTAGAGCCGCCGCTGCCTTCGCCTGCCGGGTAGTCGCGTTTACAGCGCGTTGCGCTCCTGAAAAGATTGCTTACGTTACTATTTGAACGTGTGTATTAGGGGTTTCTTTCTTTCCTTTCTTCTTCTTAAAAAAAAAATAAAAATCGTATTTATTTTAAAGCCTCAGTTTGCTACTGGGGTCTTTATCATTCAGCTGTTTAATTAATTTCTCTGCCCAGCGAGATATTATAATTGGGCTTAGCTGAGCTCAAGTTTGTTTTAAATATGTGATAAATGCACTTGAGCGCCCAGAAGCTAATAAGATATTGTATATTTTTATAAATCTGCTTTTTGTTGCAGTTTGTCTTCCTTTCCCCCCTAGAAATCTGTTTAAGAATAAAATATTGCAAAAGGGTTAGACGCTAAAGATAAAAGTTTGTTTAAGAAAATTATCCTTCAAGGAAATGACTGAAGTTATTGTTAAATATTAATACAATGGCAATCAGAAATACGCAGTGCTGCCTATTTCTCATCCCCCTTGCTGTGTAGCCTTGATAATAATTATTTTTTATTCAGAAGCATGCTCGAAGAACTGTAGAGCTATTTTTTGTTGGTGTTTTCTCCTTAATGGTACAGCTGTAAAATTCTCTCATTGTTGTTACTTTTGATTAGGTGAGATCAAAAAGCCCTAAACTGACAGCAGCGGCTTACGTTCAGGATTTCATTTGCTGAGGTCTCCCTGCCTGTTTGCAAAGCCCCGCTGACGGGAGCTCTCCCCGGCAATCCCCGGGGCGGCTGCCGTGATGTTCCACCTGGCTCCCTTATCGCACCAGAGGAACATTTCTTGTGTTTTCTCCGGTACCCACCTATTCCCAAGGTAATCGCAGTGCGCTGACGATACCCAGAAGAACCATTACGTGCAGTTCCTTGACTTGAGTTTCTTCATGTTTTTGCCCTCCGCTCCCACAGAAAAGGGTGGGTTCAGCTCTGAGTGACAGAAGTTGGGCCAGCGATCCATGGAGGAGACCTCATAAAAACCTGGGCTGTGCCCAAAGCCTTCCTCGGCTTAGGTTTTGCAGCATCTGTCGTGATATGAGGTGCCTTAATCAATGATGTGCACCTCGAAACACTTAAGAAGGTGTCTGATTGGGAAGCGAGGAGCACACCACTCTCTGAAGGGCTAAACCTCTTTGGAGTGGGTCATTCTGGATGCCCAGAAATAAGGACATTCAAAGTCAATAGACTCGAAAGTCTCACTCCCTCTGCTACCGTGCTGCCTTTGGCCCTGTGGCCTCTTCCCCAGCTCCTCTCCTGTGGGAGAGTGGTAGGTAAGGACTGGAGAGAGCTTCACCTCCCTTCTCCAGAGAAAGATCCTGCTGCAATTGGAGAGTACGCCAGATTGGAGGAGTTTCCCTGAGCCATAGCTGCAGCGGCAGATCTGTAAAGGACCCCGAGAGTTGCGCGTTGCCCACCGCTTGCGGGAGGAGAAACTGCCCTGTGCTGCCAAAGCGGGCTGGGCGCTGCTCACCGCTGCGCGGGTGGGTGTCCGCTCCTGAAAGGAGGCAGTTACACGCGGCTGCCCCGAAAGGCGGATTGTCCTTCGTGCGCTAGCCCTTTCTTTTCTCTGGGCGTTGGAGGTGTGCTTGCAAACTCATCGTGATGCGGGTGAAGTCCCAGCTACGTGAAGGAAGTCCCTTCACAATCCCAAACAGGTGTAATTACACATCCCAGTTTGCATGCGTCTCCAGATATGTGCAGGGATCTATTTAATGTTTAATTCTTCTTTGCAGAGGCAGTTTTCGGTGCGTTTTCATTACGGTTTTATTTGGCTCTAGCACAGTAATGCAGAGAGGCTTCATCCCGTTCGCAGGCTCATTGTGCGTGGCAGTGACAGCTACTGCCCTGAAAGGTTCAGAAATGTTTCCTTTAAATTGAAAAGAGTAAGGAATAGATAAGAACATGAAATCCATTATAGTAATCATTTTTTTCCTGACAAAAGGAGAATGTTTTACGTACAACAGCAAAGGGGTTTTTGTTGGTGGTTTTATTCTATTTCATCTTACTTTATTTTTTACTCACTGAGGTCTGGACCCTAATCCACATTTGGAGAAGCAACACCATGGACAAAAGAAGCTGTTCTTCAAGTGAGACAAGCCCAGGGCCTGGGCTGAAGGTTGGGACAACATGGAGAAGGCAGGGAGTTGTGTCAGAGGCAAGCAAGTGCCACAGAAAGGTTTTTTCCAGTTTGTGCATCCCCTCAGTATGTTTGACCTTTTGTAGCTGTTAGGGAACAAGGGGGAGGAGAGATTATAGCAAATAATCAGGAGAAACACCTGTCCAGAAGTTTTTAGATTTTACAATCTCTTCCTTTAAAGGCTGAGTTTAATTAAGACACCACCTTACTGTGTTGGATTATGGGCTGCTGAACCCTTAGTTTTGGACTGTGCCAAAATGGTAGCCCCGTTCATAGGCCAGCAATTCATTACACGGCGTAGGAAAGCTAGTAAGCAGATCTGTGCCCCCAAATGCATGTTCATTCTCTCTTGGTTTCCATATGGGTACCTGACACAGACTTGTTTAAACGAAGCAAGTCTTTAACCCCCCATCAAAGGTAACCATGTAAGTGCTGTCGGGTTTTAAGGTTAAGTAACCGCAGACGGACCTCACTGCTGTTCTGTAGCCTCAGTAGCCCTCGAGGTCTGGCACGGCCCCTGTTGCCTCCCCAGCGCATCCTTACTCCGCGCCAGCCCCGGTGATACCCTCTGCCTTCCAGCAGTGTCAGAAGTCAGCGCTGCTGCCTTGTGAAGAGATCTTATTTGCTCTGGGCTTGACCCAAAGGCCAGCTGTGCTTTGGCTCAGGTCCTCTTAAGCACTCCACTACACGGGCGCATCGGCAGTTCCCCGACCTAAAGTCTGATAAATCACAGAGGAGAAGGGGGGGAGGAAAATAAAGTGAGGATTTCTTTTTTTGATAGAGAAAGATTTACAAAAACATAAATCCACCCTAATCTGTAAAGTATTAAGAGGGGATTTAGAGAGAGAAATGTAGTCATTTTTTTATTTTAATTCCTCGGTAATTAGCATTTCTTTCACAGCATTAGGAAAACTTGTTGTTAGTCTGCTGCTGCTACAGCTGCTGTTCGTATGAGTTGCCAAAGTCATTGTCTTTGAATTGGTGTCCCTGAAAGAGGTTGCTAAACTATGACATGTCGTTTAAATAGCATTTCTTTTTCGCTGTTGTGGGTAGGGATGAACAGTGCTCCTCCTATGCCCCGAGAAGTTACTCCAGCCGTTTAGGTTGAAATCGTAACAAGTGGGCACTTGAGTGGAAAGGGCTGTGTATGGCAGGGAGCAGCGTTTGGCCTCTGTCCATGCTTTTAATCACCAAGCACTGTTTAGGTGGTTTGTGGATGTACATACTTAGAGTTGAAGCGTTTATTTTGCCTGAGAGTTCAGCTAGTGAACTCTTCCAGGTCAGTGATGTTTCGTAGGTGACTTCCAGTTTTGGGGAGAAACGTAGGATGAGAAGCTGCCAGCCAAGTCCCAGGGCAGCCCGTGCTGACCAAGTGACAAACGCGTAGGCAAGAGTAAAGCTACAAACCGAGTTGGCTCTTTGGCTCCTGACTCTTGTTGGCATATCATGGAGCCGAGGGACAAGGGAAGTCCCTGCCTGCTTTTTTTGCTGCCTCCGAGCTGCAAGGAAGGTTGGGCTTGTGCGTTGACTCCAGGTACCTTTCAGTCCTGACCGACGGGCCAGGACAAAGCAGATTCGCCTGGACAGAGCTGCGGTTTCTGTGCAGCTTTTTCCTGCTGTTATGTAGCCTGTGTCATTATGCTGAACCCGTGGAAGATCTGCCTCGAACCTTCTGGATTCCCTTATTCAGCGTGGTGTGTCTCTGCGCTGCTTTTGTCGTCTCCCACTGAATAGGATTTTACCCACAGTGCAGCCCATCTTGGTACCTTTGTCACAAGTGCCACGTTCTCCCTCGTAGCCACCCATATTCTACCCAAAAGGTTTGCCCATAGAAACTCGATGCCTGGAAGAAGAGAAATCTAGGAGTGCTGGCCCAGCTGTGCGTGTGGAAGAGCTTTTTCTCTGACAGAAGGGACACATCAGCATGGACGGACGGAGGCAGGGACAGGCAAGCTAAATACAGGCGCGAGTGCAGCTTCTGCATTTGGTTTTGAGAGGGCTGGGCTGCATGGATTCGTTTTTGCAGTCTCTTTTGTTTGTGTAACCTCTTAATAGAAAGAAAAAAAAAAAGAAAAGGCAGATGAGCCTTTTATCGTGGTGAAACAAATTTATTGTTTTCCAAGTGCTTACACTTTTGTGTGAGCGTGACTTTTCTTCCAGGTGTCGGGTGCCTAATCTATAAAATGAATGGGTGGTGGTTTTGTCAGGAGTGGGTCCTCTGGTGGCTTGCACTGTAGGTATGAGGTCTGCATATACTGTTCTTACGTGTATCGCAGGGCTGAGATGCTGCAGTTCTCTGTGAGATAAAGTAGTCAAGCTGAAAATGAAACAAAGCTCTAACTGTATCCCTCCTTGTGTTTAGCAGAGATAAACTACAGTGGAGTCTCAGTGCAGCTCCGTTTGGCTTCTGGCAGCAGCTTTAATTGGTAAAATGCAGATTTTTTTTTTGATCAAGAGAGGATTATTCTTGTTATCAGTCTGGAGCATCTTATTTCTAGATGAAAAGGCTTCGCTGAATTACAGATGCCAACATTTTTACAAAGCACTTTGGCGATTGACATCTCAAAGAGAAAGTATGATTTATTAGCCTATAATGGCTAACACTGAGCACTGGGCTAGGTCCCACTGATTTGTGAAATTGCTTAATATGAATTGCCTTTTTGTGTAATTCAAGCCTCAGGTTTTTCAAATAAACTTAGAATATGAAGTGTGTGAAACATTACATACCTGGAAAGGGAGAAGGGTAATGGGGCTGTGTAGCTAAAAGGAAAAGAAAGGCAAAGGAAAAAAGGCAGAAAGAAAGAGAAGGAGAGAAAGAAAGAGAAGGAGAAAGAAGAAAGAAAGAGAGACAGAAAGAAAAGAAAGAAAGAAAGAAAAAGAAAGACCTACTTCTAAATCCATCTTGGTGGTGCTTTTTTACAGTAGTTTGGTTGATATGTTGGCAGGGTAAAGATTAATAACAAGCCTTGTCGCTATCAGTACCTGCTTGTCGATTCTCTGTAACAGGGCTGTCTGTTCAGCATGGAAATTATTGATTAAATAAAAATTGCTATTAGATTGTGATGTGATCCATAATCACAAACAATGGTGGACATTCCTCTTTCAGATCCCAAGCCATGCATCAAGTTTTTCCTTGCAGTAATTTATATTGTGCTGACACTCGCACCCATTAGGCTTTTATCCTCTCCTACATGTGTCAAGAAAGCACTAAAAGAAAGAACAGCGGCAGCACAGCAGCAGGTAGGCACTCACTAAATTTTCAGAGAGAAGCCCAACACGCCAAGTCGGTCCTTTGCTGCTAGTTAGCACCTTACCTCTGCAGCGATTTCTGCCAGATAAGGGCAACACCCCTTGAATTCAGGGGTCTTTTTCAGAGTGTTTTCAGTGAGGGCAAGAGCTTGCTCCACAAATATTCATACCTAAAATGCTCGCTGTCCTTTTTTCCTTCTGTTATTCCCTTGGCACTGGTTTTATTTATGATCCTTGTTTAAGGTACACCCATGGGTAGGCCCTCTGTGTCAGGACAATGTGGAAAGGGGCTGCCTCCAGGGAGATCCAGGATAGTTTTGTGGGTTTATTTTTAGCATTCTGGAGTGTGAAGGACAAATGGTTTTCCTGTATTTATTTAGCTCTGCTGCTTCCTAATTTGAGGAATCCAGGATTGGAGCACTTCAGTTAAGACTGCATCACTTTAGGCTGAGTTAATTAAAAAGATAGTATCTCACCCCTCACAGCACATGTAAGCATGGTACCAACTTTCTTCCTCCTGTGAGAGCCTTTGTCTAAAACTAAAGGAAACTTAGTCAAAATGTTTTCCAGAGTTTGGCTGCATATAGGAATTACGCCCACACAGCTTCTCTGTCCCTTTGTCTCAGAAGACCTTAAACT
>NW_009619013.1:158953-165622 GCF_000690535.1 Cariama cristata | reverse complement strand
TAAGGTCCCTTCCAATCCAAACCATTCTGGGATTGTATGAAAGGAACCAGAAGCAGCCAGATTTGAGACTTTCGGTAGAAGAAACCGTTACATCAGCCAGAGGTGTGTCAGGCTGCACAAAGCAGTGTGATGTGGTATTCATGCTCATCGCTGCAAGACCTGAATCCAACAGAATAAGCCTACCTTGGGATGTGTCTGAGACTAAATGGCATTGTGATCTCCCACCACGTGTTCCTGGTGGGAGGTCCTTCCCAAGTCCAGATGGAGCTAAAAGCATGCGTCATTTGTTTAATATTTTCTGACTGGACTTCCACTAAGGACACTAAATCAGAAGATATCTTGAGTATCTCACTGCTGAAGCTGAGGTCAGAATGGTCAGAGATTTTATAACCTCTCAAGCACTCCCTAGACAGCACGTTCAAGGAATTCACTAAAGCATTACTTGGAATAATGATAAATTTTCATAAGTCCCATTGTGAAGTATTGTGAACAGTTGTGACACACCTATTGAACGGCTGCATTAAAAAAATCCCAAATATGTCTTTTCATGGGGAATTACCTGGATTTAAGGCTTTCTGTAAACTGGGACGCTCCACCCTGTTGTCAGATGGTGAGGTAATTTTCGGTATCCATACCGTCTGCGAGCTGTGTGTTCAGTACCGCCGACATGGCACAACTGGCTGTGAAGGTGTAGTAGTTGAAAATACTGAAGTAGGCAGTACATGCTAGATTTAGTTAAATGTATCTTATCTTCTGATTTGTCTGTCATCTCCTCACAGGACTGTGGAAGATATTTGGTGTCTTTGTATTTATTTTCAGAGCTTTTGACCTGGTTCCCCATGAGCTTAGGTGTAGAGCTACTGTTGGATCACTGGGCTTCTCCAGGAGAAGGAAGCTTGCTGTGATGGAAAGGCTGAAGATTCTCTGTTCAGAGTGGAGACCTTGCTCAGGGGTCTGCCCATGTCTTGGAGGAAGATGAAATGAAGACCACCATAATTTACATCATGTTTCACTTCTAATCCAAACTGTATTTTTTTTCTTTAATATGACTCCATGGGAGTTTATTTGTATGTCTCCTCTCTGAACGAACAAAAGTTCCAGTAGCCTCTAGGAAAAAATAACTCATGGAAGTAGAAGAGAAAAAGGCTTTAACAAAACAGGAGACTCATCTGCATATTTCTCCCTCGTGGGAAGAGGACCAGAAGACAAATAGATCACAGTGACAGAACCGGGTACATTTAGATTCTGCAGTAATGACCGGGGTAATACTGCAGAACAGCGTATTGAAGAAACTGCTGTCTTCCAGTAATTTTCATAGAAATGATGTTTGTATAGATCAGAAGCAGATTATTAATTAACAGGAAGTAGCATCTTAGAAGCTGAATTATGTAGTAGGAGCTGAAGCTAACTAATACAAGTAGTATGAAAGAAATTGTTCTGTACATGGTGGATATGAGCCTACTTGACAAAAATGTTTGTGGTGTTTTTCAAGGTGCTCCGGATCTAAGCTTTCGTTTCAAATCCATATATTCATGTTGGGATAACAATTGTAATCTTGAGAATGTAAACTTGTTACTGGGTTATTTTCCTGAATCTGCTGGTAATCTGAAACACTAACTATCCTTATTCCATTTTCTTTATTAATCCTTTTTTAGGTACTCATTCTAAACCTAATGATGGTCTTTAAAATTCAGCGTTAACAATTTCATTAATGATAACTTTTGTGGCTGGGAAGGGGAGAATGATGATTGTCAGGAACATCAGCAAGAAGAAAAGTGGAGACTGAATAAATGCAAGAGGGGCAAATGGGAAAAGAAAAAACAGAATTAAAAGGCATAAATATGGTAATTGTAAAGATGAATGTATTTTTACTTTGATATTAGACATAACAAGCAGGTAGTGGAAAATGATCAAAAATGTAGTTATTTCATTATGGATCATTTTCCCTTCCATACCTTTGTTCAAAACATATCACTCACGTGGATGAAAAAAATGGATGGCAGGTTATGGGCGATAAATTGCATTCCTATACTTGTGTGCCAGAATCAGCAGCCAGGAATTTGACGATGTCTGTGAAGTAAGTGTGAGGCATCCTGCTTGATTTCTTTTTCCTACTCCCCATCCGTGTTTAGCCGACTCCCGCAGCACCGCGTCCAAATCCTCATTCTTTACTCGTGCCTTATGCACTTCAGGGCACTGACTGGTTCCAGTCGCTCTTCCAAACCCCTGGCCTCTGTTCAGCTTCTCAGTGTTGCAGGCTGTCAGCTGAGTTGAGTAAACTTCTGCTAATGAAAACAGATAAAACGTCACTGGAATATATTAAAGCTTTTGCATTAACTTAAACCATGCACTAAGAATGAATGTAGTATTATTAAAAAATGAAATCGGATTATAGTGAAAGGAACCTGCAGATTTTAGTTAGTAACTTTCATGCATCTCTATAAATTTCGTTTAATTCTAATAAAATAAAAGTGAATCCCCATTAACTGTAATGAAATAAAATTAAGCTCTCCCTGACTTATATTCATGTAGTCAGTCAGCACTGTTATTTGAAATCTCATTGGGCTCAATTTGTCTGCCAGGACAACAGAATTGTCATTTATGCTGGGGGAGCTCTGTTGGTAAGAAAATACCAGGACTAGGTCTATTCTGTCTGGAAAAAAGAGGTGGCTGTACATGGGATTCACGTTACAGAAGTTAACGTCATGCTACAGTTTTTTTTAAGAATCCCTTTTGAATCTGTATAATATATACTTCTGTATCTGGTAGTTCAAATATATACTGCTTTGTTTGAAGACGTTTTGTTTCTTTAGTATCTTCGCATGTCAGTGTGTTAATATAGTTACATTAAAACTGTCGTGGACAAGTCATGTTGTAGCTGAAAGTTTGGTAATATTTTTGAGAAAGAGGTACCTCATTTTTGTCTTGTTTCAGCCTAATAAAAAAGTCATCTTATTTAGCTTTATTTTCCTTTTCTTTCTTTCTTTTTTGGTTCTTTTTTTTTTTTTTTTTTTTGGTTTTTTTTTTTTTTTTTTTTTTTTTTTTAAATCCGTTGGCTTTGTTATGCCAGATCATTACTAGCTTTACTTTCTACTGTGTTTTATCATAATGCTCTTTGAGTATAAATAAACTCTGGTATGCTAAACCTAATAGCAATTAAACTGGAAGTGTTTGTGTTTCATCACTGTGAACTTTGCAGAAATGTTTCCATGACAACCTCCATGCTAGTTAAGGCAAGCAGAGGTGATCAACAGTTTATATATTTTTTTTCTCTGGTAAGAATGGAATTTGTGTTGACAGTTCTGGCCTTTAATGGCACTTTTGTACTGTGTGAAAGTATTTGTTTACTAGATCATATGCTGTTAACTGTCAGGCCGAGATAGAGTGACTGCTTTTGATAAAAGGGCTGCATTACATCTCTGAGTCTGTGAAGCTCTTGTACTTTAATTACTCACATCAGCACAAAACTATCCATTTGCTTCAATACACTTAAAAATTAGACTTATTAGTTCCAAAGCATTAATGGTGAGTTAATTTGGTCCTTTACATTTTTTGGAAAAACAATAGTCTAAAAGCTGCTTTGTTGTTTTAAATTTTAACTGTTATATTTACAGTGATAAAAATCACGTTCCGTGGTATGGGGTGAACCGTAAGTGCTGTAATTATTTGCAGTATGAATTAGAATTTCTGGGCCCTGTTTTCATATGTAACTGATGAAGGCTGGCATGCTGGAAGCAGAAATACGCTAGTTATGGACTCTGTTAAGAAGAACATCGTTTAAGTAGAGATGTTTTGTCTCCAACAAGTTTAAAAAACCGTATACCTAAGATGTGACTGAAATAACCTCTCTGGAGTGTAACGTAGTAGTGGTAGAGGGAGACTGTTGTGTATGCTATGTGTCCATGAGATAGTTAGAAACTCTTCAGAATGAAACTGTTAAGTTTGATTTGGTTTGGGTTTTTTTATGAGCTATTTCTCTTCATGGAGCACTTTCTAGGTAGAGTATCTGGAAATAAACAGATGAGTTATTATCGGATAGTTAATCAGCTAATAACTGCTACTACAGCAAGTTTATTCACTACCAGCAGTAAGTACATGTACCGAGTTGAACAACTTGCTTTTTTTATGTGTCTGTTCATTGTCAGGCTAATGGACAAGTATCTTCTTGACTCTCGAGTGTGTGGGTAGCAGAGGATCATTAGTTTTTTATTTTTTTAAGAATGTAAATATTTGGAAGGTTTGACATTGTCTTCGAAAAGTCTCTTTCAAAACAAAGACTAAATATTTTGTCATAATAAATACTTTGGTTTGGGGGAGAGTAATATTTAGTAATACTCATGTATGTTCAAGTATGAGATGTGATACTTGTTGCATGTCTTGCATGTGAAGACATTATTTATATTCAGGACTCCAGTCTTTTGGACATGTAATTCATTTTAGGAATTACTTGCAGAAGGTTTCAAGTAATGATACCATCACTTTTTTAAGCAACCGAATCACTCTTGAGTAATCTGTTTAATAGGGATTGAAACTGCATAAATTAAGATTTTGTGCAGGTTTGGATGTGGGTGCCATTACTTTTGCACAGTGTGTGTGTCTGTTGAGTCAGGAGTTGCTTATACGGTTGTTGGTAGTTGGTGACGCTATGAAGGGAAATGGAAGTGTTGAAGTTAGCCTTAATTCCCCAAGCTTCAGACTCTAGACAGAGTACTTCTCTCTACACAATCGGTGTAAGATGCTGCCATTGCTGTAATACCCTTGCCTCATCTTTAGGGGTTTGGTGTGCCTTCCTTTGTGTAGGAAGACTGGATATTGAGGAGAAACTTCCCAGAGAAGAAGGGGACGAACAAAGCTACCTGTACGTGCACTCTCTCCAGTCCCTGACCTGTTTTAGCCGGAGGACTTGGTCTGTAGTGAACATGGCTGATGTCCGCTAACACTCTTCAAACTCTTTGGTCACTTTGAAAGTAATGAGATATAAATTAAGTTGATAGGGGTTTCGGTTCAAATCAGCTTGTTACTTCAAATCTGCTTTAGCTAACTGAGCTAAACAACCTACGCTCAATCAGTTTCTCTAAACGCATAAACATATGCAGAATCCGCAAATTCAGTTTACACATCCCCACAAAGAAGTGTGGGTTGCTTTTCTTAGTGGTCACTTGGTTGTGAAAGATTGCGTAGTACTTAGGCATATGATACAAATAAGCACTGCGTGCTTGTTTCCCAAAGTTAGTGTTTATAAACAGTAGTTTGTTATCATGTCTGAAATAATATTATATATTGTTGGCTTTTTTGTAACTATGGTATAAAGTAGACAGTACCTAAATCTGAACTTTAACTCTGGGAACATGATACAAAAGAGTACTGAGGATAGGCATGAACTGGGAGGAACAGACAGGCTATTTGCCCTAACAGGTTTTTTTTCCCCAGAAAAAATGAATTCATATTGGAACAGCAACAGAGATGGGCTGCGAGGGTGATCAGGAAATGGAAAGCTTATCTTGCGAGATGAGACTAAGAAAGTGTGACATGTTTGGCTTAATGAAACAAAACCAGAGAGAGGATATGATTTCTTTTTCATATTTGTAAGTGTGTTAGGTAAAGGCAGAGAAGGCATCAGGGAGGGAGAAGAACTGTTTAAGCGAAGGGATATTGTTAGAACAAGTACAAATGAGTGTAAAATAGCCCTGGATAAATTTAGTCTGGAAGAGAGAGCATTCAAGACAGAAGTGAACATTCAAGTAGTGTGGAGAGTCAGAAGATTTCGAAGAGCAGGTCTTATCAGTAAAATTGGCATGATACAGTTGCTTTAAATAGCAAAGGATTACACATGGTGACTCAGATATTTCGTTCCAATCCTATGCCCATCTTTTTGCCTAACTAGATCTGTAATAACCCCATACTTGCTTGTTGCATGGTGCTGTGAAAATTTGTAGATGGAATCTAAGAGGAGCTTTTTAAAATTATTTTGTCTCTTTCAATTCCAATACGTGTTTAATTCTTAACATTCTTAACAGTTTCCTCAATCTGTTTTCAGATAAAGTGCCTTCTTCAGTTTTATTGACAATAATATCCTGGGACTTTTTAAACTTGTTTTTTCTTGGTTGTTTTATATGCATGGGAGTACTACCTTTAAATTTCTCCTTTGATTCATCTTGCTGCAGTTAGTTACAAACTTTAATCAACCTAAGTAGCTTCTTTTTTTCCCCTTTGGTATTTTCCGTGCAGCTGGAAAGATAAGGTGATTATCACCGTCTTCTTGACAGTTTATTGTGTAACCAATCTGTACATTTATTTAATCCATTCAAACCTTCATTTCTAGTCCCTTATATTATAACTTAACTTCCTGACAATATTTTTTTTTAAATTCATCAATACTTTGAGGTACTCAAAATTGAACACAACAGAAGTTATTCAAAGTAATTGCTGTGGGAACACCACATCAGGGACAGAAACACTTTTGAGTAAGTCTTCCTACTCTTAATAGCCAAAGAAGTCTGGTGGCAAAAGGATATTACCTCGACATCTGAGGCCACCTCACCACTGTGGTCTCACACTTAGAAGATCTCTCTTCTTGATATGACAAGATCCAGGAGACTTAAGAGAGGAGGTTATCCAGAGATGCACTTGGTCAATTTTGTTTTCTTGTCCTCTCTGTTTCTGGAAAAT